>NC_088225.1:17890580-18190580 GCF_036934945.1 Oncorhynchus masou masou | reverse complement strand
AACTGGAACAGAAGTTCTTCAGTGACCTCCTAGGTAGACAGACTAACTGGAACAGAAGTTCTTCAGTGACCTCCTAGGTAGACAGACTAACTGGAACAGAAGTTAATGCGATGGGGAGGAGTTGTGGCTCGTTCGACCAGTTAGATCTCCAGGGGGTGTTTATTAGGGGGCGCAGAGAACTCCCCAGCTCTAAGCCTCTTATCCTGGGTAGTAATCCAGCCTGACTGGGTCTACCTTCACAGACCTGGGGGTCTGGACAGATCATATCAGATAAACCCTTTTTCCTTCCCTTTCTCTGCTTTCACTCTGACACAGACATGCTTTGTTAAAGGCCTAGTTATACTCAGTCCTGTTCCATATTATTCTGCTCCAACTAGATTTGTTGCTTTTTAAAGTTGCTCAATTAGAAATGATCTGAACATTTCTTTCTCTCTTAATCTCTGTAGGAGTTGGAGAGGGAGCAGGGAGACCCTAAATGGTTGGACATTATAGAGAAGGACCTGCATAGACAGTTCCCCTTCCATGAGATGTTTGCTGCTCGCGGTGGACACGGGTAAATGACCATGCTTTACTGACGTATAATAGGATTTGTTCAGTCCATGTAGAGCATGCTGACATGTACCATAAAAATGTACTTTGGGTGCATGTGTGCAAACTGTCTGTTCTCTTCTGGTGTGGCCTCCAGGCAGCAGGATCTGTACCGGGTACTGAAAGCCTACACAGTGTACAGACCTGAAGAGGGATACTGCCAGGCCCAGGCCCCGGTGGCTGCTGTCCTGCTCATGCACATGCCTGCGGAGGTGAGGGGCTGCTGGGGGACACAGAGAGAGAGGGGGACTGTGGAGGAGACTGGGAATGGGAACAATGTTCTAGAATGATGAAGTAGTGGGATGTGGCGAGGTGTTTATAATGTGGTGTAATGTGTATATTCCCAACTTGCAGCATGCCTTCTGGTGTCTGGTGCAGATCTGTGAGACGTACCTGCCTGGATATTATAGTGCTGGATTGGTGAGTAAATGAACGAACACACACTGTATCTTCTTCTTCGGTGTACACTGAGCCGACTCATCATTCTTTTAGGAAGCAATCCAGTTGGACGGAGAGATCTTCTTCTCTCTGCTACGTCGTGTCTGTCCCATGGCCTACCGTCACCTGAAGAAGTTTAAGATAGACCCCATTCTCTACATGACCGAGTGGTTCATGTGTGTCTTTTCACGCACCCTGCCGTGGTCCTGTGTGCTACGTGTGTGGGACATGTTCTTCTGTGAGGGTAAGACACACACACACACACAGTGCACATGATGCTGTGGATAACTATAAGCTAACTGTGCTGTTTTCTAGGAGTGAAGATAGTGTTCCGTGTGGGCCTGGTGCTGCTCAAGCAGATGCTTGGCTCGGTGGATAAACTGCGGGAGGTCCAGGGCATGTACGAAACCATGGAGCGCCTCCGGAACATCCCACCTGAGTCTGTCAGAGAGGACCTATTGGTGCAGGAGGTGAGACTGTAAACAGTGTTTACAGACATACATGTGTTCTCTAAACATACTCCTACTCTGACTCATTGACACGAGTCAAATGAGTCAACTGACGTTTCACTGTCTGTGTGTCTAAATCTGGTTTGATGACTTCCTCTGTATGTCTCTGTCTGTGTGTAGGTGGTGTCTCTGGCGGTGACCGAGGCTCTGATCGAGAGGGAGTGCAGTATTCAGGTAAGGAAGTGGAGGGAGTCCAGGGGCGAACTGACCCACCAGCCTGTCCGAAGGCTCCATGGGACACGGGACATCCACGAGCACAAGCGTCGGGCCTCCGCCATCAGCTCCGGGGGTAGCTTCTCCTTCCTGGGGTCCATCCCCCCTCCAGGGCCCCTCAGGGCGTCCTCCAGCCTGCTCTCCCTCCCCGGCTTCCGCAAGTCCAAAACCCCCTTCCGTTCTCAGAAGATGGGCTCCTTCTCTGGGGCCTCTGGGATGGAGGCCATGCAGCGACAGAACCCCTCAGTGGCAGCTTCAAGCCCACCCAGAGGCCCCGCCCACAAACCACCCATGTCTACTAGCTCTGTAGCTAGGGCGCCTGCCTCTCAGAGTCCTTTGGTTGGGTCTGGTCCAGGCCCCTCTTCTGGCCCAGCCCAGACCTCAGCACAGAGCCAGCCTGGTGCATCAGCCCCAGTACACCATACACCACCCAACACCCTCTCCCCCAAAGTTACTTCTGAGCAGATCACACCCACTATCCCATCACCCACCGCTAACAACACGCCTCTGCCCCCGTTCCCAGACGGAGGAGGAGGAGGAGGAGCAGCAGCTACAGGAGGAGAGGATGACAGGAAGAAGAAGAGGAGCAAGGAAGACAAGAAGAAAGAGAAGGAGGAGGAGAAGAGGAAAGAGAAGGAGAAGAAGAAGGACAAAGCAGACAAGGAGAGCCAGAAGAAGGAGAAGGAGCGGGCAGAGAAAGAGAAGAAAAGGGAGAAGGGGGGGAAGAAAAAGGACAGGGGGGGAGGAGAGGCAGAGGAGAAGAATGGAGCCACAGCACCAAGAGATTCGGCCTAGTTTCTCCTGTTTTCCTTCAGAAAGAAAACGGAGAAGGGAAAAAAAGAGGACATGGAAACAAAAGACCCCCAGAAGTAGAATGAAAGAGAGAAAAGGAGAAGGCCTCCTGTATAGTGCATCTTGAGGACTACATATAGTCAGGAGACATCTGGATCATGGTTCTATTAGCACCCCAGGGGTCATACCCCCCCCCATGCTTTCTTCATCAATGAGTTTGAATAATTAAGATGGGACACGTTTCCTTTTGCAACTGGAGAATTGTCTGTGTGGTTCACAATGGATCTCCCAAGATCACACAACTGTTTTCTCATTTAGTTTATAATTTTATTTAGTTTTTATCAGACTATAGCTGGTGGACAGACAAGCCGTGGACATAGAGTAGGTTGGAGTTATAGATTGGGTGTAAATAGAACATCCTAAATCCATGTAGGACCCTTGAGTCGTTCCCCATAATGCCCTGTCATGTCCAGTTTGTGGTCAGATGTCCAACCGGAATGCCTGCAGATAAAAGTAAACAATTGAAAAATATCTCAAACCCAGGCACTGAGGACTGTGATTGCTGGTAGTACTATGGTGTTTGGATGTCTGGGAGGACCTATTTATTGTAGTGTTAAGTGTTGTGTGAGTGTGTGCCTTAGTAGCGTAGTGAGCTGAGTTACCGTTCAATATTGCCACCCATTTTCTCTGCTCTTTCTCTCATGTCTTTGTCTTCTTTTTTGAGTTGCTTGTTTTCTCCCCCCTTTCTCTAATCTCTTGATCTCTAGTCTTCTGACCAGTGACTAAATGTAAATGGAGAGATTTACACTGCGATAGGGAGGGTTTGTAAGGTGAGGGAGAAATGAACATGACATTCTGAGCCTTGACAGACAGACATGCATGGATCAGGATGGCACCTCCCTAACAACACAGAGTGATTTCATTTTAGAATGTAATTTTTTTTTTTTGTCTTTTCAAGTTTCTCTTGAGTATGTTTATAGTGGGAGATGATAATAGATACTGGTAGTTTAGCCAGGGAGGGTCCTTCTGCATTTAATGACAACTCTGAATCTGCCCGTCAGACCAAATGTCCATCTATTATTTTTCTGCTTGTGATAAATTAAATAATATATATTTTTATTTAGCCAAATAGTAATAAGGGTGAGGCTTTTAGTAAATTAACCCATTGGAATGTGATCTATTTAGAGTGATTTGAGAAACTTAAGTTGGCCACTTCTGTTTGGTTGGTAGGTAGGTTGTTGAATTTCATCTGGATAGTTCATACAGAATGATAGAGGCCTCTAGTGGCCAAAGGGCTGTTTTAGCATGAGCAGGGCCATGAGGGCTTCCACCATTTGAATGTAGTCAACATGGTGGGACTTCCAACTTCATTGACCGATCCCTACTGGTGACCCTGTTGGAGTTGTGCAACCAGGACATCAGGAGGGATCAGCCAATCGCGAAGAAGAAAATTGACTACTTTGAAATGGAGATTGCCTCAATGAAGCTGTCACAGATGCTATAATGGCACAGATACAATGATGAGGCCTATTTCCATCTCTATGGGATAGTTTCACCTCTTACACCTGCGCCTTTAGGACCCATAGGAAGCCACTTGGTGCTGGGCGGGTCAGGCTTGCCAATGTAGCATTAACCTCTGAACTCTGACCTTCGGGCTATGATGTATTTATGTACAAAGTTGGTTAATTTAATCAGATATTATATATGTATTCTTTATTTTGGATCTGACTGCTATTTTTCTAATGTGAGTAAAGTACACCTGGTTAACTGGAAGGATGGCTGGCGATGTGAAGCCCAGTTTGAGGATAATGTTAAGTATTGTTTTTTTTTAGATACTGGTATGGCTGTTTTGATTTCATTATTGCACATTTGTCCTCATCTTCTAAGATAACAAATCCTGTTTGTCATTTCATATTTCAAGTTTACTGTGGTAGCTATGGGTAATGTTAGGCCCACAATTCTCCAGTTACCTTATTACAGTATTAAACCTGACAGTGATTGAAGAACAAGGGAATGACCATCAACCGATGAACTAGGATTCACATGAGTATTTTAGATATGACATAATTTGAGTGAGCCGAAGGTCATAAAGTACTGTATATGAAACTGGGAGGCGTTTAGTCAACTATGACAAGGGTTGTAAAGAAGATCTGAAGTTGTCTGTCTTTGTCACACCAGTATGTTGTAACCAACCACCATGATGATGTTTAAATAACTCCCTAACCCACTCACACACAGTGTAATGTAACGTATCTATACTGTACATTAGATGGATAGTGTCCGTTAGTTACTGTAACACCATTCCTTGGTGGAAACCATTGATTCTCAACACTGATTCTCAACACTGATTCTCTGTACTGTTTTTGTAGGAGAGGAGGGTCTTTAGTGTAATCGTAGCCAAAATGTCCTTTTTGTTCACTATTTGTCTTTTTTCCCCAACTCATGTTATTTTTTTAAGCCTCTGCTTTCCCACTTCTTCCCTCACATTTGGCTTTCAGTCTTCTCAGAATCACTTGGATCAGAGTAGAGTCGGCGAAGATGACTTGAACATGTTTATGCAAACCTTACTGTTCACAAAGCATATTGTCAAATAGCAGCACTGACGGCCAGCAATGCCACTACTGAGATCAGTAGTTTTCATGGCAATAATTAGAAGTTGGAGAACTCTGAGAATGTTGGAGAACCCTGAGAATGCTATAGAAACAATCACGATGGAGCAATATTTCTCCAAGCAGGCCCAGGCTTCATCCAATTGGATAGGCTCCTTAAGGTCCTCGATTCTATGTTGAGTCATCAAGAGGTCGTGACAGTCATCCTGTCATTGCTCCCAAATTGATCTGGATCTGGAATCAGTCCTCACGCCTGAAATAGCCAGGATGAGTCAACAGAGACATTTAGATCCTGAGTGCATTTCTGCATTGGTCCTGAAATCCTTGAGCTTGATTGCTTTTAATCGGGAGTGTCCCACTGATTAGATTTTTTTAAAGGTTGTTGCTGTTATGTTTTTCTATTTTGTCATGGTTTCTCCCCAACTGTATGTCTTGTTGTTTTCAGTTTACATGGAACTGTTATTGGTGGAAAAATAAAATCCTAGATAATAAAATTCATTCCTTAACTGCAGAAAATCTACACATGATGTATTTCATTAATAATGATAATGACAGTTGTGATGAATAATAAACCATAATATATTAAAGAACCCTGCTCTGCCTTGCATTCTCTTTTCATATTGATATAGCCCACATTCTCCCAATGAGTTGTGCATGAACATTTTATTCCATTCTGGAAAAACTTCATATTTCAGACAGTCTATGGTCCAGCAGGGGGCAGTAAAGATGTATGATTGCTGTCTTTACAAATGGGCCGAGTGCGGATAAGATTTTGGTGGTGTCTCAAGAAAATTTGTATTTCTTCCCCCAATGCACACAGCACAGGAAATACACCCACACCAGCCCTGTTGTTTCTCAACCCCACTCTACCAGAACCACTCATGAACAGAGACACTAGTGTACAAAAGATAAGAGCTTTTATTCACAGTTAGTCCCTTTTATTTATTACAGAGGAGTTTCTGGCAGACTAAAGTTAGTCCAGGTGCAGAAAACAAAGGAGCTTATAGAAAACAAAGAGGTAGAACTAAAGGAGGAAAGGGAGGAGGGAAAGGAGGTGAAGACGAGTTTTCTTTGGGTCCTCTTCTCTCGAGCAGCCTTTCACTTCTTGAGAAAAACGTAGCCGTCACTTTAAGGAGACCATGTTTTTCTCTAGCCTCATTCCTTCTTAGAATATCTCCTATTTTCCCACCTTATCTACAGGAGATAACATCTACAATATTTATAGAACGATATCCCTGTTTGGTTTATTTGCCCACCTGAGGGTTAAATTAAGGGGGAGTGAAAGGACTTCCAGGTCTAACCTCAGCTGTTGCAGCCAGGCAAAGACTGGTGCTCCTTTTCACCTTGGGGTTTACACATCCATACCACAGCAGTGGAATACGACTTGCTGTGTGCATTTCTTCTAACAGAGAGACTGGGGAAACAACCAATGATAGGAGTAAGAGATGAAAAGGAGGAAGAGGGTTAAGGGAAGGGAAAGCGGATGAGAAAGAGATGGAGATGTTAAAAGATCATTTTTATTGAAAATAATCCCATATCCCCACGAACAAACATAGACAACCCATGAGCACCCGCTCTCACACAAATGTCTTGAGTGGAGACGAGTCTTTTAGAGAATTTGTGTGAGTGAGAGACAGCGCACATGAGTACACATAAAGAGAAGGAAGGTATGAGAGAATAGAAGGAAGAAGAGAGGAGCAGGAAGGTAGAATGGCAAGGGAGGCTGTTTTCTTTTCTTCTGTCTGTTTCATTACTCCTCCTTCTCCTCTCCGTGTGTGATGACATAGCAGATTTGCTTGTAGTCTACGTTGCCGGCCACATCTGGGGGGAAGGCAGCCCACAGGTTCTTCATCTGAGTGGAGGAGAAGGAGGGTCAGCCACTCGCCAAGTCAAGGGACAACGAGAGATCATGATAATATTAAAACTGAATGATTAGAAATGTATTCACCTCCTCTGCAGAGAACCTGTCGCACTGAGTGGTCAGGAGCTCCTGAAGGCTAGAGACAGAGAGGGAGACAAAGTCAGAAACATTCATGAAGCTGTGGATTCTGTTATGGAGTGCACTCATTACTACAACTGTAAAATAAGGAAGGAAATATTCTCACAAGTCCTTCTTGATGAAACCGGTAGCATCGGGGTCCAGGACCTTGAAAGCACTAACGATGACATCCTCAGGATCAGCCCCTGAGACACACAGAGCGTCAGTCAGGCATGTTACACTGGCAGCAAGACACATGCAATGTCCTCAGATATGGAAGTGTACTTAGAAAGCCACTAACACTTTGAAGCGATTATAACCTGGTTATAACAAGTTAGATAGTAAGCCTAACAGAGTCAAATTAAGAAATTAGGAGATGTGCAACAGAAATAAAGCAAGCAAGTACAGTGAGTTATATACCCACCCTTGAGCTTCTCTCCGAACATGGTGAGGAAGACGGTGAAGTTGATGGGGCCGCTGGCCTCCTTGACCATGGCTTCCAGCTCCTCATTCTTCACATTCAACTGGCCTACAGAGCAGGGAGGCAGTGGAGGTTAGCAAGCACCATTATCTATCTATCTATCTATCTATCTATCTATCTATCTATCTATCTATCTATCTATCTATCTCTCTCTCTCTCTCTCTCTCAGTCTCTCTCTCTCTCTCACACACATACACACACACACACACACACACACATAGGACATTGTGGACATGCTAAGGCACACTTTTAATAGAGACAAGTCAGTCACATGTGTCCTCAGAATCTTAAAAGGTCTTAAATGTAACCCTTGCTCACCCATTGAGGCCAGCACATCCCTCAAGTCATCCTTGCTGATGATACCGTCTCTGTTCTGGTCAATGATTGTGAAAGCCTGAGAAGGAGGGAAGGAGGGAGGGAAGAAGTGAGGAAGACAGATAATGTCTGACATGACATGAACACCAGTCACCAGAGTCTGCCAAGTTGTCATCCCCAGTGGGACATGGAGGAGGGGGGGTTCGGTCCTGTGTGTAGTGGGACATGGAGGAGGGGGGGTTCAGTCCTGTGTGTAGTGGGACGTGGGTAGTATGTGCACTCCATACAACTTAGAGACACCTCTGTCAACTATGGTCATTTAAGTGTCAGGTGCTGCCTATTTATGTCACAATGCTATGTAATCCTTGTTAGGCGAGACCTAAAAAGAACAGAAGAAATTTAAATTCTTACACGTTCATTTAGGGAGAGCTCATTAAGTTACACCTATTAA
The DNA here is from genome assembly GCF_036934945.1 of Oncorhynchus masou masou. Lineage (NCBI taxonomy): Eukaryota > Metazoa > Chordata > Actinopteri > Salmoniformes > Salmonidae > Oncorhynchus > Oncorhynchus masou. The sequence continues at coordinate 18,182,206 of NC_088225.1, read as the reverse complement.
ATCCTTCTTCCACTGTCCCAGCCTGTCTCTGGACCTCATCTCTTACGTCTATGAAACCCAAGAGGACCCCCATGGTTGGTCTTGAACTTAAAAAAGCAGCTGGTAATCCATCTTCCTGACTCACACACATGCACACACTCCCCCATCCTGGCAAAGTGTTAAGACTGTCCCAATGATGATGCCAGACATTCCCCAAGTGAAACTTAAGAAGTCTGTATCACTTACAGCAGCAAGAATTACCTCCGTCAAGTCTGTGCCCATATCCCTTGACAACACTTTTGAAAACACATACTATCATATACAATCTCCCACCTACAGCCAGATCCCTATTTCCTGACCTTATCCATCCTTCCATACACACAGTATCCTTCCCTACACTCCTTCCACTTTCTACCCTCCGTCTTTCATCTACATACCGTTCACCTCTCCGACCTTCCTCTCCTCATAAACAGGTACACTAACCTGCCTTCCAAACTTTAGACCTTATCAGAAGCTCAAGAAGGTGCCCCCCCCACCTCTTCTATTCCCCTCTGTCCCCACCTGTTCTCCCCCTGTCCACCCCCAGTCACCCCCCATTCATCCCCACCCCACTGCCCTTCCCCTCTCCTCTGTGTGCAGAGTGCCAGCCAGGGCCCAGTTGTCCTGCCATACTTAAACATGCAGCCCTCAGCAGCAGAGGACTTAAGATGAGAGGTTGAGTGACAGCTGAAGGCTCAGATGAGAGGGAGGCCTGGAGAGCTTCAAAAGGTTACAGAAACTTCAGAGCTTCTCCTCATGACATTCTTTGCTTTTTTAAGTTGGGAGGGGGGCAGACAAAATAGCAACTGCACTGAGAATTTACCAATCAGAGGCCAGCCACCTAAATCTAATTTGGGGTTCGCTCCTTTAATGAAACAAGGAAAACAGTACACTATGATTGACTCATGATTATAACAGTATCAATTTAGCCGCTGTGCCTGTCTGTTTCAGTGTTAGCAACTATTTCAGCCACTCTACAGCAGAATTAGGTTACAATGAAACTGACTGGTAGCCAGACTAGAGTCACTCACTCTCAGCCCAGATAGGGAGTTGAAAGGAAATCTGTCCCATTGACATTTTAAGGTGTGAAAGTGATGAGGTGTTGCATAGTGTGTTAAGAAATCCTCACCTCCTTGTACTCCTGGATCTGGCTCTGCTCAAACATGGAGAACACGTTGGAGGAACCGCCCTCTGCTGCTGCTCCCCTCCTCTTGGCCTTCTTGGGTGCCTGAAGGACAATCACATCAACTGCTTAACAATGGGACCTTCTAGGTCTGTTCATCCTGCAGCTGTAGGCCTCAGGAGGCCAATTAGTGACCTTTGACTTCAGTGTCAAGCTGTTCCTGGTCAGCGACAGGTGAAAGGATGTCCTTGTGTGTAGGTCCAGTACACTGTTCCGTCTGCCATCTAGCATCTGCTATCTAGCTTTGACTATCAGTGTGATGTGGGGTGAATATGTGTGGCCCACCATTAAATCCTGCCACTATGTCTTAATGTAGTTTAACATCCCTTACTACCGAGCTCTTGACATGTTCTCAGAACAGTTCAGGAACATTCTTTCTCTGGCTCAGGACAGAGGAGGATGTTTTTGAATGTGGATGTAATAAAACATTAATTTTCCTCAGGTAGCTAACCTTTTACAGCATGTTATATATAAATGTTGTTAATAAAGTGTTAACAAAATGTTTAGATCATGTGAATGATATTATATATCCAGGAACAGCTTTACACAAAATGTCTAAAAATATCACCAACAAAAAAAGTATAGTTGAGTTTTAAAAAGTTGTTCCATAATTTATTTTTCAATCTAGCAAAAAAAGCTTAAAATAGAAAAACAAGAAAATCTGGAAATGCTGTGTTATTCCTGGAGGTTCCCATCGACAGCACACAGTGTAGTGGACAGGTAAGCAGTCAGAAAGTGAGGACCGGTGTTACTCACCATCTCGAGACGGTATGTATGGAGGTTTGGATGGTCAACAAGAGAAGAGACTGATGTGAAGCCGCATTAAACCTCTATCCTCGGGGGCTTATATACCTCTGTAGACCGCGCTAACTTTAGCCACAGCCTCAAGTTTGGATTTGTAGAGGCAGAGAGAGAGAGAGAGGGAGAGGGAGGGATGAGTTTGAAGCAAAAGTTAAGCGACAGGCAGAATGAGGGACAAGCTATCACCTTACAGGAGATCAGAAATAGACCCAGGAGTCTTGGAATGAAGGGAACCCGATACAACAGGGACCAGGCCATACGTTTAGTGTCCCACGTGGACTAATATGGACATTCAGGACGTAAAAGGCTTGATGGACTGCTGGCTGGCTGGCTGGACACATCTTGGTACCGTCCCACCCCTCCATAGTCTCCATCACCATCACCCTTCAGTGTGGCACATCAACCTATCATTGACTTTAGTTTTTCCATTACAATATTAAAGGCTTAAATAAACACATTTTGTGCTCTCAGCGACTTGAAATGTACATTTTTATGCATGTGCATGCATGGGTAGATATATTTCTCTGTCTACACTTTCTATGTTCATATGTCCAGCGATTTCCACAGGCAATTGAAACGGCCTTCTCACATTTTGCATGGCACTGCACTGTCCAGCATGCATGTGTAATGTCATTACATAAAATACTGTCAATGCATCAATATTTTGAATATTTTGGGAACACTCTGGTACAGTGTTTGTGTATATTAGACCATGTTAATTGGTGTCGGTAGTGAGGTCTCCCATAATCCCTCTAGAGTCTAAGGGCCCGAGATTGGTTTCTATTTGGCAAACAAATGGAGTTGTAAGATGGTTATGGTGGTGGTTATGGTGGTTAAGACCATGGTGCTTGCCTACGGAGCTGTGAGGGGAACGGCACCGCAGTACCTCCAGGCTCTGATCAGGCCCTACACCCAAGCAAGGGCACTGCGTTCATCCACCTCTGGCCTGCTCGCCTCCCTACCATTGAGGAAGTACAGTTCCCGCTCAGCCCAGTCAAAACTGTTCGCTGCTCTGGCCCCCCAATGGTGGAACAAACTCCCTCACGACGCCAGGACAGCGGAGTCAATCACCACCTTCCGGAGACACCTGAAACCCCACCTCTTCAAGGAATACCTAGGATAGGATAAGTAATCCTTCTCACCACCCCCCCCCTTAATGATTTAGATGCACTATTGTAAAGTGGCTGTTCCACTGGATGTCAGAAGGTGAATTCACCAATTTGTAAGTCGCTCTGGATAAGAGCGTCTGCTAAATGACTTAAATGTAATGTAAATGTTATACCAAGGACCATTCAGCTATTTAATTTTGAATTTAAGGACCTCTGTGGTGGTATATATCTGAGTTAATAGCAAAAGGCCAAATTCAAAGTTTCATTAAATAACAATAATAAAACAAATAATATTAATATATATATATATATATACAGTGCAGTTGGAAAGTATTCAAACAGCTTTATTCTAAAATGGATTCCATTCATTTTTCCCCCTTTGTCAATCTACACACAATACCCCATAATGACAAAGAAAATAACAAAAAATATTGTTGAAAATTTAGCAAATGTATTAAACATATTTTTAAAAATACCTTATAAGTATTCAGACCCTTTGCTATGAGACTCAAAATTGAGCTTAGGTGCATCCTGTTTCCATTGATCATCCTTGAGATGTTTCTACAACTTGATTGGAGTCCACCTGTGGTAAATTCAATTGATTGGACATGATTTGGAATGGCACACCTGTCTGTATTTGGGGCGGCAGGGTAGCCTAGTGGTTAGAGTGTTAGAGTGTTGGACTTGTAACCGCAAGGTTGCAAGTTCAAACCCCCGAGCTGACAAGGTATAAATCTGCCATTCTGCCCCTGAACAGGCAGTTAACCCACTGTTCCCAGGCCGTCATTGAAAATAAGAATTTGTTCTTAACTGACTTGCCTGGTTAAATAAAGGTAAAATAAAAAATAAATATATAAAGGTCCCACAGTTGACAGTGCATGTCAAAGCAAAAACCAAGCAATGAGGTTGAAGGAATTGTCCATAGAGCTCAGAGACAGGACTGTGTTGAAGCACAGATCTGGGGAAGGGTACCAAAGAATTATGCAGTATTGACGGTCCCCAAGAACACATCATCCTTTATTCTTAAATGGAAGACGTTTGGAACCACCAAGAGGAAGAGGGGGAGAAGGGCCTTGGTCAGGGAGATGACCAAGAACCCGATGGTCCCTCTGACAGAGCTCCAGAATTCCTTTGTGTAGATGGGAGAACCTTCCAGAAGGACAACCATCTCTGCAGCACTCCACCAATTAGGCCTTTATGGTAGAGTGGCCAGACAGAAGCCACTGCTCAGTAAAAGACACATGACAGCCTGCTTGGAGTTTGCCAAGAGGCACTTAAAGGACTCTCAGACCATGAGAGTCCTAGCTGGAGGGGTGCTCTCATCTTATCTACCAACATAGACAGGGCTCTAACTCCTCTAGCTCCAAAATGAAATAGGATGCAGGCCAGGCAGCAGGCTGTTAGCCAGCCTGTCAGCTTAGTGGAGTCTGCCACTAGCACAGTCAGTGTAGTCAGCTCAGCTATCCCCATTGAGACCGTGTCTGTGTCTCGACCTGGGTTGGGCAAAACTAAACATGGCTGTGTTCGCCTTAGCAATCTCACTAGGATAAAGACCTCCTCCATTCCTGTCATTATTGAAAGAGATCGTGATACCCCACATCTCAAAATAGGGCTACTTAATGTTAGATCCCTTACTTCAAACGCAATTATAGTCAGTGAACTAATCACTGATCATAATCTTGACGTGATTGGCCTGACTGAAACATGGCTTAAGCCTGATGAATTTACTATGATAAATGAGGACTCACCTCCTGGTTACACTAGTGACCATATCCCCCGTGCATCCCGCAAAGGCGGAGGTGTTGCTAACATTTACGATAGCAAATTAAAATTTTTTTTTTTTTTAAAGACACTTTCGTCTTTTGAGCTTCTAGTCATGAAATCTATGCAGCCTACTCAATCACTTTTTATAGCTACTGTTTACAGGCCTCCTGGGCCATATACAGCATTCCTCATTGAGTTCCCTGAATTTCTATCGGACCTTGTAGTCATAGCAGATCATATTCTAATTTTTGGTGACTTTAACATTCACATGGAAAAGTCCACAGACCCATTCCAAAAGGCTTTCGGAGCCATCATCAACTCAGTGGGTTTTGTCCAACATGTCTCTGGACCTACTCACTGTCATAGTCATACTCTGGACCTAGTTTTGTCCCATGGAATAAATGTGGATCTTAATGTTTTTCCTCATAATCCTGGACTATCGGACCACCATTTTATTATGTTTGGAATTGCAACAAATAATCTGCTCAGACCCCAACCAAGGAGCATCAAAAGTCGTGCTATAAATTCACAGACAAAACAAAGATTCCTTGATGCCCTTCCAGACTCCCTCTGCCTACCCAAGGACGTCAGAGGACAAAAATCAGTTAACCACCTAACTGAGGAACTCAATTTAACCTTGCTCAATACCCTAGATGCAGTTGCACCCCTAAAAACTAAAAACATTTCTCATAAGAAACTAGCTCCCTGGTATACAGAAAATACCCGAGCTCTGAAGCTTCCAGAAAATTGGAACAGAAATGGCGCCACACCAAACTGGAAGTCTTCCGACTAGCTTGGAAAGACAGTACCGTGCAGAATCGACGAGCCCTTACTGCTGCTACACCAGACTGGAAGTATTCCGAATAGCTTGGAAAGACAGTACCGTGCCGCAGTAGACGAGCCCTAGCTGCTGCTACATCAAACTGGAAGTATTCCGACTAGCTCGACGAGCCCTTACTGCTGCTACACCAAACTGGAAGTATTCCGACTAGCTTGGAAAGACAGTACCGTGCTAGTATTCGAAAGACAGAGCCCTTACTGCTGCTACACCAAACTGGAAGTATTCCGACTAGCTTGGAAAGACAGTACCGTGCAGCCCTTACTGCTGCTACACCAAACTGGAAGTATTCCGACTTTGGAAAGACTGCTGCCCTTACTGCTGCTACACAAACTGGAAGTATTCCGACTAGCTTGGAAAGACAGTAACGTGCAGTATCGACGAGCCCTTACTGCTGCTACACCAAACTGGTATTCCGACTAGCTTGGAAAGACAGTACCGTGCACTTACTGCTGCTACACCAAACTGGAAATTCCGACTTGGAAAGACAGTAACGTGCAGTATCGACGAGCCCTTACTGCTGCTACACCAAACTGGAAGTATTCCGACTAGCTTGGAAAGACAGTACCGTGCAGTATCGACGAGCCCTTACTGCTGCTACACCAAACTGGAAGTATTCCGACTAGCTTGGAAAGACAGTAACGTGCCGTATCGACGAGCCCTTACTGCTGCTACACCAAACTGGAAGTATTCCGACTAGCTTGGAAAGACAGTACCGTGCAGTATCGACGAGCCCTTAAGACAAACTGTATTCCGTGCTTGGAAAGACAGTACCGTGCAGATCGACGAGCCCTTACTGCTGCTACACCAAACTGGAAGTATTCCGACTAGCTTGGAAAGACAGTACCGTGCCGTATCGACGAGCCCTTACTGCTGCTACACCAAACTGGAAGTCTTCCGACTAGCTTGGAAAGACAGTACCGTGCCGTATCGACGAGCCCTTACTGCTGCTACACCAAACTGGAAGTCTTCCGACTAGCTTGGAAAGCTAGTCCTATTTTTCCAACTTAATTGAGGAAAATAAGGACAATTCGAAATGTATTTTTGATACTGTCCCAAAGCTAACTAAAAAGCAGCATTCCCCAAGTGAGGATGGCTTTCACTTCAGCAGTAATAAATTCATGAACTTTGAGGAAAAGATCATGAATATTAGAAAGCATCTTTAAATCTGCGTATTCCTTCAAAGCTCAGTTGTCCTAAGTCTGCACAACTCTGCCAGGACCTAGGATCAAGAGAGACACTCAAGTGTTTTAGTACTATATCTCTTGACACAATGATGAAAATAATCATGGCCTCTAAAAATTCCAGCTGCATACTGGACCCTATTCCAACTAAACTACTGAAAGAGCTGCTTCCTGTGCTTGGCCCTCCTATGTTGAACATAATAAACGGCTCTCTATCCACCGGATGTGTACCAAACTCACTAAAAGTGGCAGTAATAAAGTCTCTCTTGAAAAAGCCAAACCTTGACCCAGAAAATATAAAAAACTATCGGCCTATATCGAATCTTCCATTCCTCTCAAAATTTTTAGAAAAGGCTGTTGCGCAGCAACTCACTGCCTTCCTGAAAACAAACAATGTATACGAAATGCTTCAGTCTTGTTTTAGACCCCATCATAGCACTGAGACTGCACTTGTGAAGGTGGTAAATGACCTTTTAATGGATTCAGACCAAGGCTCTGCATCTGTCCTTGTGCTCCTAGACCTTAGTGCTGCTTTTGATACCAACGATCACCACATTCTTTTGGAGAGATTGGAAACCCAAATTGGTCTACACGGACAAGTTCTGGCCTGGTTTAGATCTTATTTGTCGGAAAGATATCAGTTTGTCTCTGTGAATGGCTTGTCCTCTGACAAATCAACTGTACATTTTGGTGTTCCTCAAGGTTCCGTTTTAGGACCATTATTATTTTCACTATATATTTTACCTCTTGGGGTTGTCATTCGAAAACATAATGTTAACTTTCACTGCTATGCGGATGACACACAGCTGTACATTTCAATGAAACATGGTGAAGCCCCAAAATTGCCCTCACCAGAAGCCTGTGTTTCAGACATAAGGAAGTGGATGGCAGCAAACTTTCTACTTTTAAACTCGGACAAAACAGAGATGCTTGTTCTAGGTCCCAAGAAACAAAGATATATTCTGTTGAATCTGACAATTAATCTTAATGGTTGTACAGTCGTCTCAAATAAAACTGTGAAGGACCTCGGCATTACTCTGGACCTTTATCTCTCTTTTGACGAACATATCAAGACGGTTTCAAGGACAGCTTTTTTCCATCTATGTAACATTGCAAAAATCTTAAACTTTCTGTCCAAAAATAATGCAGAAAAATTAATCCATGCTTTTGTTACTTCTAGGTTAGACTACTGCAATGCTCTACTTTCTGGCTACCCAGATAAAGCACTAAATAAACTTCAGTTAGTGCTAAATACGGCTGCTAGAATCCTAATCATAATACTCCAGTGCTAGCCTCCCTACACTGGCTTCCTGTCAAGGCAAGGGCTGATTTCAAGGTTTTACTGTTAACCTACAAAGCATTACATGGGCTTGCTCCTACCTATCTCTCTGATTTGGTCCTGCCGTACATACCTACACGTACGCTACGGTCACAAGACGCAGGCCTCCAATTTTTCCTAGAATTTCTAAGCAAACAGCTGGAGGCAGGGCTTTCTCCTATAGAGCTCCATTTTTATGGAATGGTCTGCCTACCCATGTGAGAGACGCAAACTCGGTCTCAACCTTTAAGTCTTTACTGAAGACTCATCTCTTCAGTGGGTCATATGATTGAGTGTAGTCTGGCCCAGGAGTGGGAAGGTGAACGGAAAGGCTCTGGAGCAACGAACCACCCTTGCTGTCTCTGCCTGGCCGGTTCCCCTCTTTCCACTGGGATTGTCTGCCTCTAACCCTATTACAGGGGCTGAGTCACTGGCTTACTGGGGCTCTCTCATGCCGTCCCTGGAAGGGGTGCGTCACCTGAGTGGGTTGATTCACTGATTTGGTCATCCTGTCTGGGTTGGCGCCCCCCCTTGGGTTGTGCCATGGCGGAGATCTTTGCGGGCTATACTCAGCTTTGTCTCAGGATGGTAAGTTGGTGGTTGAAGATATCCCTCTAGTGGTGTGGGGGCTGTGCTTTGGTAAAGTGGGTGGGGTTATATCCTTCCTGTTTGGCCCTGTCCGGGGGTGTCCTCGGATGGGGCCACAGTGTCTCCTGACCCCTCCTGTCTCAGCCTCCAGTATTTATGCTGCAGTAGTTTATGTGTCAGGGGGCTGGGGTCAGTTTGTTATATCTGGAGTACTTCTCCTGTCCAATTCGGTGTCCTGTGTGAATCTAAGTGTGCGTTCTCTAATTCTCTCCTTCTCTCTCTCTGAGGACCTGAGCCCTAGGACCATGCTCCAGGACTACCTGACATGATGACTCCTTGCTGTCCCCAGTCCACCTGGCCGTGCTGCTGCTCCAGTTTCAACTGTTCTGCCTGCGGCTATGGAATCCTGACCTGTTCATCGGACGTGCTACCTGTCCCAGACCTATTATTTGACCATGCTGGTAATTTAGGAACATTTGAACATCTTGGCCATGCTCTGTTATAATCTCCACCCGGCACAGCCAGAAGAGGACTGGCCACCCCTCAAAGCCTGGTTCCTCTCTTGGTTTCTTCCTAGGTTTTGGCCTTTCTAGGGAGTTTTTCCTAGCCAACGTGCTTCAACACCTGCATTGCTTGCTGTTTGGGGTTTTAGGCTGGGTTTCTGTACAGCACATTGAGATATCAGCTGATGTACGAAGGGCTATATAAATACATTTGATTTGATGAGAAACAAGATTCTCTGGTCTGATGAAACCAAGATAGAACTCTTCGGCCTGAATGCCAAGTGTCACGTCTGGACGAAAGACCAAGACTACGCAGGTGTGGCTTCGGGGCAAGACTCTGAATTTCCTTGAGTGGCCCAGACAGAGCCCGGACTTAAACCCAATCAAACGTCTCTGGAGAGACCTGAAAATAGCTGTGCAGTGACACTCCCCATCCAACCTGACAGAGCTTGAGAGGATCTGCAGAAAAGAATGGGAAACTCCAAATACAGGTGTGCCAAGCTTGTTGGGTTATACCCAAGAAGACTCGAAGCTTTAATTGCTGCCAACGGTGCTTCAACAAAGTACTGAGTAAGGGTCAGAATACTTAAGTAAATGTTATATTTCAGTTTTTTATTTGGTATAAATTGTCAAACATTTCTAAGAATCTGTTTTTGCTTTTTCATTATGGGGTATTGTGTGTAGATTGATGAGGATATAATTTAAAAAATGTTTTATTTTAGAGTAAGGCTGTAATGTAACAGAATGTGAAAAAAGTCAAGGGGTCTGAGAACTGTCTGAATGCCCTGTATATAGAGTACCAGTCAGGAGTTTGGACACACCCACTCATTCCAGTGTTATTCTTTATTTTTACTATTTTCTACATTGTAGAATAATAGTGAAGACGTCAACGCTATCAAATAACACATATGGAATCATGTAGTAACCAAAAAAGTGTTAAACAAATCTAAATATATTTTATATTTGTGATTCTTCAAAGTAGCCACCCTTTGCCTTGATGACAGTTTTGCACGCTCTTGGCATTATATATATAATTATGTAGAAAATAAAGGAAAAACCCTTGAATGAGTAGGTGTGTCCAAACTTTTGATTGGTTATTTATATATATATATATATCCTGTGTAATGTGTGTATATATACAGTATTTTATTATTTGATGGAACATTGAATTTGACCTTTTGCTATTAGCCTATAGAAACGCATTGAATAACATATTTATACATGGCAAAAAAAAGCAAGCATGTTTTAAAGTGTCTGTCCTATATCTGAGAGATACAAGAAAGCTCAGGAAATTACTTTCAAACTTGTAATATTAATTGGATGCTACAGACATTTTTGCAAGAAGACTGACAAACACCGCTGTGGCTCCGTCACTTTCCACTGCAGATGCAGAAGGCCGACATCGGTGAGGGCGATGGATTGGAGACGCAGCCCATCCCAAAACAATTCAGATATCTCAAGCTTAAATTAAACAGACAGATTTTTACAGGGATTTTTTTTATTTAGCCAATTTGATTAGTACAAGGGTCCCATTAATAGGTTTTTACCATCAGTGGCAGGAGTGCTAAAGAAACTATACTCCCTAAAACCAACCTCATGTTGTTAACCTTTGACAAAAACCCAAGAAACTTCAGGCACTGTCAACTTCTGACCAATGCCCTTTTTTCTCCTAGGTTTTATTAGGGATCCTACTTTAGTGATGCACACACGTGCATTTGCTTTCATAGTGCCACACACAGAAAGTCAAACCATAACTCCTAGCCTTAATTGTAACCCTAACCCCAATTGTAACCCTAACCCAGAACCTAACCCGTAAGCCTAAAATAGCATTTTTCCTTGTGGACTCATAAACAAAAACACACACAGCAGCTCTCTCTCCCTCCTCAAGTGCTCCACTCCTAATGCCATGTTGGAGGGGATCACAGGGAGGGGGACTGAGGGTGCAGGAGGAGCTCTTAGGAGAATATATATATGAGGGACAGCTGAGAAAGACCAAAATAGCAAAGGAAACTTGTCTGCCCCCCCCCCCCACTCATCATCAATTTTAAAACTGTCCATCCATAGTTCATCCACTATTCTAGTTGTTTTTATATATTACAGTCTGGTGTCTTTGATTTTTTTTAAATTTCAAACAACAACCCAAAGTGCCACCAGACAGGTGAGAAGCTTCCCCAGTGTCGGGAGACTAGGGTAGGGCCTGTAACCTGCCGTCGGTTGTTCTATGACCTCTGATCTGCCTTGTTATTGCCATGGTAAAGTGTAAAGTCATTTTTAATGATCCTTTAGTTTATTTAACCAGGGAAGTTACATTCAAGGATGCATGGTCATATGGTGTACATATATGCATATATATATATATATATGCATATATGCATATATTATCTACACACAGTTCTGTAACAGGACCCCATACGTCCTTATATAGAGTGCACATAGCCTACTGTATCATAAGACAGGTTACTAGGGGTGTTCAATGTCGGTCTTGGAGGGCCGAAATAATTCTGACTTTCATCCTCTCCTTCTAATAAGGGAATAATTAAGACCTGGGACACCAGGTGAGTGCAATTAAGTACCAGGTAGAAACAAAGTGTTTTGGCCCTCCAGGAAGGGAATTGAACAGCCCTGGGTTACACCTTATGGCTTGTTTATATCCTGTCACAGTGTGAGGAGGTGTTAATATACAGATGTGCTTTGTGTAAGGTGACACACTTCCACGCTCCCCTGGACAAATCTATCACATTCTAGATGATTGGTATGAATTTCTGCTATGTGGTGAAGCCAAAGTCTCATCTTTGAGATGCACATAGAAAACCACTTTCACACTTCAATTAAAAGGTTAATGTTTCAACTTTTAGCTGACCCAAAGCAAATATGGATGTGAGCCTTGCTCAAAGGCACATTCACAGATTTTTCACCTCGTCAGCTCAGGGATTCGACCCAGCAACCTTTGGGTTATTGGCCCTATGCTCTTTACCGCTAGGATACCTGCCACCGTGTGAGCTTCAGTTTGATCCGTTGATCTGATATTCTTAAATATGTAACTTGTTTATTTTACCACTGGTGTCTCACTAGTGTACATTATATTAATCCTCATATATCCTTATCTCAGAACCCAGATCCAAATCTCACATCTGTCATGAGAGACTACATTGGTCCTGTTAATATTAGCTCACTTTCATCTCTTGGTTTTTCAACTGAATGTGTTACATGTTGGCTGGTGGATGGATGTCCCATCAGGGCAATACCAGAGAGGGCTCTTTGATACTTATGTCTCTCTCTATAACAATATGATGATTGAATTAAACTGAGTCTTGTCACACTTTTTAATCAGTGGACATTAATGGTTTAATTCACAGCTAGTGTTTGTAGCACCCTCTGGTGGTACAGCATGGCTGAGCTGCATCAACCTTTGGCGCATTAAAGTTGCTTAAAAATAATGGAGGGCCATGAAACCTGAGGTGGCAGAGCAGAGTGCTAGGGTTGGGGTGTAGGTTTTGAGCATAGGCTGAAGGTAGAGAGGGGCAGTTTATCTTGCTATTCCGTAGGTTAGCACCATGGTCTTGTAGTGGATGACAGCTTCGACTGGAAGCTCTTTGCTTCAATATTGCATAACTACCCTGATTGCTGACAGAAGGTTAAGCTTCACACTTACCATCAATATTACCTAGAAAATATACCAGTGATTTTAATGATAATTTACAAACAGTAACAGACAAACCAGTAGGCGTGCCAGTACCCTGAAATAAGTAAGTGACTATCATTTGAGGAACTAGAGAGTTTAAGAGGAACCAGTCACCTGTGTATACAGCATGAGCTGATGCATCCGGTTGATTGCAACACCACTAAGGGTGATAGTCCTATGAGTTTGATGATGAGTCTCTGCTTTGTGACAAGACATTCTGAGGGTCATCATCAACTTCCTAGGACTATAATCCCATCATGATGAACTAGGTGACTAGTTCTTCTTTAATGCTCTAGTTCCTCAAATTATAAAGGCACTTTCTTATTTCAGATTACTGGCATTCACACCAAAGTCCTCATCAAAATAACCAGAGTGGTGACTGTCTGATCTCTGTGGGTCAGTGTTCACTCAGGTCAATGAGATCCTCCTCAAGGTGCTCCTCTTCCTCCTGCCTCCTCCTCAGCCAATCAGCTCTCAGCAGCTTCACCTCCTCTCTATAGTAATCATGTAGCTTGGTGAAATCCTCTAGAGGATCAAAGTCCACTTGTGGCCATTCCCCATATGGTGGTGCTGGTCCATTTATCGGTGTGACGTGCGTTTCTCTTGGGCCAATGCTTAGGGGACCTCTTATTGATCACGTTGCTGGGGATTGGAGGGGCTTGTAATAGATTACTGGCACTGTGGCTTCCCCCTTCTCTCCTCTCTGGTCCTGGCATGAGGAAGGAGGAGGAGCATGAGTTCAGGTAAGTCATGGATTGGGTAAGGCACATTGAGCCTGGACCAGTCACAGTGGTTCGTGGATGGGATTCAACAGGGCCAGCTTGGCGTTTAGCCTCTGCTTAGTGACAAAATAATACAGGTTGAGAGGCAGGAAAGGAACACATATTTTTGAAGCATGAATACAACAATACAAACACACACACCACACTTTCTCCACACACTCACCTTTGTACTGCTTCCCCAGGTCTCTGACCAACAGTGAAAGGTAGCAGTGGCTGGCTGTGAGCAGGGCTTTGACCCAGCTCTCCTGGCCCAGCTGGTCCTCAGCAGCAAGCCCGTAGGTTTTCAGCCCTGAACCTCTGAACACCATGGAGAAGGCAAACAGTCCTCCCTCAGACTCACAGCGCTGGACAGCAGAGCCCTCTAGGACAATAACCCACAGCAGGTCTCGATCTGCCGGACGCTCCTGGTAGAACAGGAGATTGGCTTTCAGGACAAACCAGCGCCTCTGGTAGGAGGAGGTCCTCTCTTTCTGGTGTGGTATGTGTAAGAGGAGGATGCCAGGGTGGTGGGGAAAGATGGAGAACGGGAGGAGTAGGTAACAATATTTTTGATGAAGGGAAGTTGTAAAGAGTCAGAATAGATACAGAGATAAATACAGAGATAATTTTTACCCAAATGAGTGCCATTATACAAGCCCTCCACTTCAATGTTCTATTTATGTCAGTGATATATCAATAGGGGGGGGGGGGTGACATTGATAATAATAAAGTAGCTTCAAACATCAAATATCAGTTGAGACATAATTATTATTTGACAGGGAAACGCAAAAGGCCAAGAGAAGACTGTGTTATTACAGAATCTCACAGCATATTGATAATGTAATTTGTCTCTTGCTTGTGTCTGTTAAGTTTTACAATACCTTTTGTAGAGGTATCCTTCTTTATCTATCGGTGAGGTGCAGGATAGGTAATGGGTTAAAATCTTCTCATGGATCTTCATTACAATGTTCTCCAACAAAGAGAGGATCCTTTAGAGGATGAAAGGCATCATTGATATCAATCCAGCACCAGTAGTACAGACACATAACCTTTGAGCCTTGTTTGTCTGTCATAATACCTCCTTTCTTTTTCACCAGTAAAGACACATTGCCAGTAACCAGTTGCCATCATCCTGTATTCAACTAGTCCATTCTTTATGACAATGATCTTTAATCTACACACAATTTCCACCTCTATCTCTTGCCAGTCTAGCGGAGTAATGTGTCATCCAAGCTTACCTCTCATGGTCACTCTCTATCCATCCAATTGTATATGTTTTAGATTTTCTGCCATAAACCTTCAATTGTTCCTCTCAGTCTAATTCCCACAGTAGTTTGTGTTCACTGCAACACATCTAGAATAAGACAATGTTTAAATATAAAGTTTCGGGTTACGAACACAGGTCCTCCACTGGGTACTAGAGGACAAGTGTTGAAATATAAATAACTCAACCCACTTCCTTGAAACAAAACCCTGACTCACAATATTCTCTCTCCTATCTACGCTTTAGTCCACACCTACTACCTAGATAGTATACATTGAGAGGGTGTTCTTCCTCACTTCCCTGTTCTGTGTAAAATGTTAAGTTTCCTCAGTGATGCTTTAGAAAGAAGTCTTGCTATATCAAATTGTATTAAATGTGTTCTTGAAGTTGATTAAATGCTCCTTACTTCCTCTGGTGATCGATTCATAACCAAGAATGAATCCTCTCATTAAGGCCTAGTTGGACCCTATAGCACCACTACATTAACATGAGTGGCAATGAGGGCCAGAGCCACATAAACAGAGCTTTATCATTGCAGTTTTTACCTATTGAAATTAAGCATTTTTATGAACAATAAAAACAAAAAAGGACTAGAGAACAATGAGAGTTATCTGACCTCGACCAAGGGAAAACTTGTGCTGGCACTGAAATCGTAGTAGCCCAAAAATGATAAAAATACTATGATGCTTACCTGAACATGGTAACAACACAAGGCTCATAAGAAAAGGAGGAGTGTCATTAGCCTTCAATAAATTGGTCTCTAGGGGCAAATACCCCCCAAACACCCATGAAATGGCCTTGCATGGATACGTTACATAACATTTAAACACTTCGAAACGAACAGACTCTGAATACACCCCGTTGTGGTGCTGAACGTTTTGAATTGTTTATAGAGAACTTTTTGTGACCGTGACACCTCTTGAACACGCCGCAGAACTGTACGCATCAGGTTCGACATCACTTCCTGCTTAGTTGATTGGCGCTTGCAGACTTTTCGTATCGATAGCTAGAGAGGTAGTTTTTGTTTTCCTTAGCTATCTGCCTTTAAATACATGTTGTATTTTTGGTATTGTTAATTATCCTTATCCATCCTCAGATACATGCAATGTGTTGTGAAGCTCGCTAACTTACGTCCCTTTAACGTTACTTACCAACTCTGCACGTGTCGTTGTTTTCTTGGTACCTGCTAGTACTGTAACGTTAGTCAGCTAGCAAAACAAAACAAATTGACCTAGCTATAGCTGTAGTAGTCACACTATTGTGGAGATAATCGTATCACGTAAGTTAACGTCACGTGGAATAGTGTATTCCCTTAAATATTGATAACATACTTATTCAAAGGCTTCAGTAAATGGTTAGCTCGCACACTAACCTTAGTTAGCTAGCGCAGTGGTGAGCTAAGACGATTGCTTCCATTTGATTAATTATAGTACAGTAATATATAGACATGTATACTACAAACATGTACATTTAGATTTGTTTTCTGTTTTCATCAACAGAATGTCAAAAAGAAAAGTCACGTTTGGGGACGGCGATGGTGGAGAGTTGTTGGATGAGGACGTTCCAAAGAAAAAGGTGCTGCCTCAAACACTTGTTCTCAGATCTTAAGTACAGTGTTACATGCATTTTTAACAGCATAGAGTGGGACATACGAATTACATCTGACTAACACAAAATGCTTTTTGATGTAAGAATCTTTCAGTTACTTGTGTTAGCTAGAGGTATTTGTTTGTGGGTTTTCTATACTGACCGGTTTGCTTTGCTATCTCACCTGGGATCTCGCCAGTTATGTGAGGACGTGGTTGGGCCGGGCTCCAGGTTCAAGGGGAAACATTCTCTGGACAGTGACGAGGAGGACGAGGAAGAAGATGGAGACAAGAGCAGCAAATACAACATATTGGCCAGTGACGATGTGGAAGGTTTGTCTTACCCATTTGATTGTCTTCATAACTGAGACCTGGCACTCCAGTCATTTAAAGGTAGACTCTGAGAAATGGCATTGCCACAAGCAGCACTGCAGATATTGGGATGAGTAAGAAGCAAGACTTCCCTCACACAGTCACACACAGTATCTACACATGTGCGCGGGTTCGCCTTACCCATTACAACGTGGTAGCCACAGGACCAAATCAGCAGAGAAGTTGAGCGTTGCACTTCAACACTCTTAGCTGTTGAGCAATTTGATCCACTATGCTGTTTAGTTTTTGCATCTGTCATATCGCTGAGTCTACCTGTTAATGTCTAAAAGTGCATGTTTTGTTTTAGGTCAGGAGGGGGCAACAATTAACTGTGACGAGGGAGTTCCCATCACACCCTTTAACCTGGATGAGGAGATGCAAGAAGGGCACTTTGACTCTGAAGGAAACTACTACGTCAAAAAGGATGAGGAGATCAGGGACAACTGGCTTGACAACATTGACTGGGTAACTGTGTCTTTAGTTATTTGATTAGTTGTTCACTGCAGAAATGTTACACACAGTGAAGTAATGCATTTGTCTCGCTCTTTAGGTGAAAATAAGAGAGCAACCTACTAAACGAAAGAAGAAAGGTCTGGCAGCCAAGAGGAGGAGGAGAGTGGGGGATGAAGATGAGGCAGAAGAAGAGAAACAGCGAGAGGAGAAGCAGGCAGACAGTGATGAAGAGGAAGACATGGAAGAAGAAAAGGAGCCAGTTGAGGACCCCCTGGCATCCTACAGCCAGCATCAGCTCACAGAGGCTGTGTTGGAGCTGCTATTACCTGGGGAGACTGTTGCCGCAGGGCTTCGCCGGCTTGGAGGCCTAGGTGGGCGTAAGAAGGGAAAGCAGAGGGGAGAGAACGGAAAAGCAGAAGAAACAAATAGGGATACCGAAAAACTGGACAGGCTCACGGCACTGGCAGACAGACTGGTTGGGAGTGGAGTGTTTGAAATATACCAACAGACGTATGAAAAACTGGCCTACACACTGAAAGGGAAGAGCCAGCAGCAATCAGTGGGGAGGAGTTTAAATGGGGAGGAGGAAGAAGATGAGCTTGACATGTTTGCAGACAAAATTGACGAGAAGCACAGTGTCAAAGCTCCGGACAAAGAGGATCAGGATGATGAGACAGGTTAGTGAGAGTAAATTGGTTTGCGGTCAGCTGGTTCCAAACCATTTACACTACTATTACAGGTGCTATTTTTGTTGACTTTTGAGATGTATGTGTAAACATATTTTGTTTGTCTTAAGTGAGTGATGAGGTGATGTGGGAGTATAAATGGGACACAGAGGAGAATTCTGAACTCTACGGCCCCTTCAGCAGTCAGCAGATGCAGGTTGGAATTGTCTCTCTATTTTCTATTACAGTGTAATGGACTAAATTAAGGGCAGTAGTATCTGTACTTCTTCTCTATTAACTGTCCTATGGGTAGGAACATCAACAGTACCTGCCATTCTGTTACTGGTTAGTTTTCCTGGTGGTCACACAGTTTATTTTCCTTCTTCCCTTATGATCCTGTACCTGGTTATATTGGATTAGGCCAAGCCGGTTCTGCCCAGTAATCCCTATTTTCTGTCTCTTTCAGGGCTGGGTGGATGAGGGCTATTTCAAAGATGGTGTTTACTGCAGGAGGATTGAACAGGGAAGCGCTCAGTTCTACAATTCCAAGAGACTAGACTTTGATCTTTACACATGACCATGATCAGTTCTTGACTAATAATGTTATGTATTATGTTGTTTCATGTGGACCCCAGGAAGAGTAGCTGCTGCGTTTGCAGTGGCTGATGGGGATCCTAATAAATACCAATGATAGTCGCTCACACACACACACATCCAAATTCTCTGTTATATGATCTCTTATTGTATGTAGCCTTACTGTTTTAAAATAAACAAATTGGCATTTTATATGGTCTTTCTTGTCTGCTGCTAAGCCTACAAGCAAGGTCTTGAAACATTGCTAAATCATTTTACTAATTATTTTTGGGTTTCTATATAGTGTTACATTGGTTTTAAGAGCAGTTAGACAAATTTGCTAAAATAACATTTTTGTATTAGACTGGCTTCTGAACCAGCTACTTTCCGTCTTTCTGATTGGTTCTAATATACATCACTCGAGGACAAAGACTGCTTTCTGACTTCTGTTGGCCGGCCTTACCGAACAAGATCCTTTCACTAGAATGCAGTTGGTTGAGAGACGTTTATAGCTTTCCTTCATTGGTTAGATTTTCTGGAGGGATTTCTTCCATGTGAAAGCTTCCCTCTGATTGGTTTCTTGGTCGGTGTGCCAGTGGAACTTTTGATCATGAACCGACATTTGTGAAATGGTTAAACTTGGGCGCCGTCCTGCGTCGTGTTTACGTTAAAGATGTCTGTACACAATTATATTATAACAAAACGTCATATTTTTCTTAGCAAATAATTGGGGCGGTGCGGTAAGTTTACTACTTCAAGTTGGCTTCATAAAATATGCATATTTTTAATGTTTATGACTATAACGTTATCACAGCAGTGCATTGGCTGGCTGCGAACGTTAGCATATATATGCTAACGTTAGCTAGCTACTAATACTCACCCTACCGTCATTTTACGTTATCCTCCTTGAAATGATTGAATTCTCCCGACTTTACCAAGCCAACTTAGCTAGCTGACGACCACGTAGACCGTGGCTGGCTATTGCGTTGAAGTTCACGATATGCACAACACAGATCTACTGCTAGTTAACGAATAACGAGCTCTTGTAGAAGTGGCCTCCACCGGTGTACCATCCCCATGACAACATCAATAATGTGCTTTGTTCAAAAGAGTGCACGAAAATGATATATTGTCAATAGGAGGCAAAAATTATGCATTTGATCAAATACGTGTAGCTATTAGTGGCTTATTCGCGTATTTGTTAGCTGACAAGGTAAAACTAATCAAATCACGTTTTATTGTTCATTCTGGAAAGGTTCAACTAGAAGGTGATCTATATATGTGTTCGCTGGATGAAAATAAAACTACCAGCTAGCTAACATTTTCCACAAATGTATACTGTGCAATTGTTGAACATATACCATAAGCAAGCAAGCTAGTGCCTTCTTAATTTGGAAATGAGATAAAAGCATGTTTATCAAATGTTTCACTTATGTTGATGTCCAGCATGTTTATTTCTGTTGTCTTTACAGAGAAAGACATATAGGGGGAGAGTGAGGATGTTGATCTAGTTCCCTGACTTGCTCCCCTAAATAGTCTGTCCAATGGAGGGAGCTGCCAAGGTTCCCCCAACCCCTTTCTGTAATCCCCCTCACAGCGAACCTCCACCCCACCTTCTCCCTCTTTCCTCCATCACCCCCAGGTATAGTCCCCCTGCCACCTTTTGCTTTCCTCTTCCCCCTATTTATATTCTTGCTTGTTTGAAACCCATGTTTTTAACTACCATCGCAATTACTGGGAGCTACTGGTGAAGAGTCCAAACCATAACTGTTCATCTCCCACAGCTGTGAAGATGGCAAAAAGCCTGGTGACAGGAGGAGGAGTGGGCGCATTCAGAAGACACCGAAGAAGCAGGAGCCCAAAGACACAGTGGTGGAGTCCAGACAAAATACATCCCCTGCCAAGAGGGAGAGCAGTGTGGTAGTTTCATGTTTAAGTCTTAATGGTTTCTTAGATATTATAGGCTACTTAAAAGGGTCTTGTTTGGTAATCAGTTCACTCCTTTCTGATCCTTAGATGCAAGTGTCTCAGTCCCTGTCGGTAAAGCTAATGAGAGTTGATCCCCCCCGCAAACAACCGCTAAAAAAGGTATGCAATAAATGTCTATTTGTGCATGGGCCGCTTTCTACTGTATCCACTCTAGATAATCTGTCTGTACATCAGTGGTGGTCGGTGCTGGTTAAGATTAGGGTGGACAATTTATTACATTTTTTATGAGCATGGCCTTATTTCTATGACAGCATATTGGATGACTGTCATTCATATTCCATTTAGCCAGCTCAATGTAACATTGATAGCTTTAGGCTACTACATGATACTACCACATGATTTTCCCTATACCCATCATGAGGTTGCTACAACATAGCCTACGAATTAACGTTTATAATGTTGTGCTTGCACAGGCTGCGAAACTAATTGGAGTTATCAAGGTGACAGAGAGTGACACATTAAATACCTCCTTGCACACTTGCCTGCATCTAGCTGATTTTGGTGTAATCATTAGTCCAAACAGTTGCAAACAAGAGTTTCAATTGGACAAATTCAGGTAGGTTTATACCTGTTTCGCTCCATTTGCCTCCGTTTAATAAAAGTTTCTCAACAGAGTCGGCGGAATTAATACACCCAGTATCACCCGCACAAACGGTTCACTTTCATAGTAGCCACATACAAACAGCATCATCTATTTGCTCTATGTATAATTCCTTCTCCTTCCATCTACGCATTCTCCTCTCACCTTTTCCCTTCGCTTGTGGTCTACTTTTGGAATGTAGCCTAATGGAAGAATGTCGCAAATGCTCTTACCCAGGTGATCAAGATGAAATAACAATAGCCTACGATTGGTACGGCTATAATATTAGTTTTTTAAAAGCTAGTGTGATCAGTCCAGAGGGTTCCGATCTATGCGGTGGCGTAAACAGAGGAAGAGTCAGGTTTTTATGTTGCAAAAACAAGTGATGTATTTACTGTTCACAGAATGGCACTCGGCCGGTTCAAGAAAGGAAACAAAATCCTAGCTCGGTTCAGAGCACTTTACTTGCACACCAATAAGCCTTTCGATAATCAACAAATTAAATAGTCTCTTTTGTGGCTTAGCTTGACATTGGCTCGCGATTATGGGAATCACTCACTCACATTCTTTCTTTTAATCTGTTCTTTGTCTTTCGATGTCCTCTTCTGTCCGTTTCTGGTTTCTTTGTTCTATATTTCTCCTTATTTCTTTGTCCGTTCCTTCCTCCCCTCCCGCATTTCCCACTTCTCTTTTTTTCCCCCTGTGCGTAATTGCCCCTGTGCCTTCACCTGCGCCGGTAATATTCCTGTGACGTCGGCAGGGATTCCCTGAGTGCCCCCGCCCCTCTGACTCCCATTTACCCCCACACCTCCAGATGGTTCACAGCAGGCTAATATAACTGATATCTGAGTTTTTTTATGTACATGAGAAACATAGCCCTACCAATTTGTAAATCATTTTGCAACCCCCCCTTCCTGAGAGAGAAAATAAACGATACGATCGCATATCAACGACGTTTTGACAGGACCATGTGTTATTCCAGACATGCCCAACCCTAGTGCACTGTGTTTTGGTAGTACAGTGCCCTACACAATGCCGTGGTGTAAACGGTAGAAAGATGTAAATTAATCCTCTTAAACGGTCTGCTGCATCTTAGAGATGCACAGCAAGGAGCAATAATTAGTGTCTGCAAACATGACTGCCCTAACTAGCCAGTCATTCTCAGTGATGTTTACATTAACAATCAGTTTTATTGCAGATTGACGCTGTCTCTATAAAAGCCATTTTGCAACCAAACAACAACAAACCTTTTTTTTTTTTGCATAAAATCTTTAATAACCTATTTATTTTTCATGGTCACTATGCGTGATTAAAGCAGAGGCAATTATTGGCAAAGTGATTACACTATATGGATATGTTTATGATGTAAATATTTACTTACTTTGCAGAGCGGTTTGGATCTCAATGTTGCATCAGAATGTCAAATGTCTAAGTGAGTATGATGACTTACATAGAAGTTCAATGTTTTTTTGTGTGCATATGACTTTATTTGTTCAAATGTCTAGAAACCAAGTGTTTTACCATGGGTGGAGAAATTGATTCAGTCAGTGGCTGTTTCCATTAACCTATTAAGTGATTTTTGTCAACATTTAGCAAGTTTGCATAGAAAATAGATGCAACATTTGCCTGCTACGGTGCGTTTCCAATTAACTATCTTGTGTCGATTTAAAAACAGCTGGAAGTAATTCCGTCACACCTATAAAAGAAGTGGTTGAAGTCTTTCCATTAACCATTGAGGCAAATTGCTCATGATTAAATTGGTTATTGCCTGTATGCCCTCCAACCCATCTGTTTCATGTTTTGTGTGACCTTCAAAAGCATAGAATTCAATAATTGACTATTTGCCACATTCTTATACAGCGTTTCCCAAACTAGGGGTCGCGACCCCGTGTGGGGTCGCCTGATTTGAAAATGGGGTCGTGAGAAACTCTGAGATAAAAATAAATAAAATTGCTCTTGGTTCATAGAACTGGGGTTACATCAGTAACCTCCGATAGCTGCTAGATGCAGTTGTATTAAACAGTGGTTTCTGTATTATTATTATTATTTTTTTTTACAAATATGGTGAAGTCTTTTGAACTGTTTAAGCAACAAAATAGTAAGACCCCATCACTGAAAGATGCAACTTTGTTTCCCTCTACAATGCCCACAAGCCCCGCAGGGCTCATTAGAACAGAGTGGACAAGACCAGGCACTAAATAAGACTGGGAGGAAAAGAACATCACCAATGATAGTATTTTCTACAGAAAAGAGCATACAAAATGATTGCGGATCTTTTGAACTTCCCAATACCTTTCTGGTGCATTTCAGTCACTTCAAACCATACTTCCATCAGATTTAAATATTATCAAAAGCACTGTCGGACAGATTTGTAATAGACTGTCATAGTCCCAATGAAAAAAAGTGAACTTTGGCCATTGATTCTATCACTTTATTTACATGGTGGGGTTCCTCCCCCCAAAAGTTAGAGAACCTCTCATATAATTCCCATGTGCCACTGTGAAACCTGCACTCCTGTAGATCTGAAATAATTGAATGGTGAAACTTGCATCCAGCCGATCAGAAAAGCAAGGCGAAGCAATTCAGGCTTTCTTGAAAGTCAAGACCAATCTTATCCTGCAACGAAACATTATTTTCATAGTTGAATAATACATTTAGAAAACAGTAGGCATTTAGAATTAAATGTTGAGAAGAGCTTTATAGTTTGGTGATGACATCACGTGTCCTGCGTGCCTTAAGTTATTCAGCAATCATTTATTCAGAAAATTATTTCCATGATTTGTTGCAATAAAGATTAAAAAATAATAATAATCCGCCCCCTGTCGAACGGATACAAATGTTGTCGATCTTTAGAAACGTTCTCCTATAGCTACTGTTTTTAATTACATGTTAATGTTTTTTTTTGCGGCATTGCATTTGTCAAATAAACCTGGGTCAATGGAAACCTGCCTAGTGAGATCAGTGATCATGGATGGTGTTGCTCAGTTGACCAGGTTGATCTCTTTTGGGATGAAAAAGGATGGAGGAAAAATAGATGAAGTGAAATGGATGGAGTTAACATTTCAGATTAGCTGAAGGCTTGTTTGATTACGTTCAACCTCTTCATATCCCCAACTGTAGTTTAAGGTAGGGGTACTAGTCAGGGAATTCATAAAAACAAGCTGTTAGTGCCTAGCCTTAGTTTGGATGAATAATACCATTCCACCAATTGTAGTTTGTTAAACATACCTGTATTTTGTACAATAGTGTTGTTTTTTTCTCTGTTCATGTGTTCTTTTTGTTTCTTTCCATTATAGGAACAAAGACACAAAAGGCTCAAATAACAAAGCAATTCCATCCTCTTCCACATTAACTTTTGATGTAAATACTACTGACAAGACTGAACATGATTTCAACCAATCAGGCATGGAGGCGGATGAAGAGGTTGGCTGTGGAAAGTCCACTGGAAGCCCGACCTCTGTCAAACGATGGGTGATTGGCCCATTGTTTCAGTCATTTAAAACCAAGATGGCCAGTTTCACACAGATTGTCATGAGTCCCGTCCGACTTTTCAAACCCAATAGCTCCCCACCTGAACCAGATGTAGACGTCTCCTCTGCCTCTCATAGTTCTCACCAACAAGGACCTGGGTATGAGCTAACCTCTGGCACAGTGCAACACTTGGAAGCTGGAGGAGGAGGAAATGACCCTGCCTCTCGTAAACACTTAAAGTTCAGCATGGATCTAAAAACCCACGGCACTCCAGAAGAGGATGAGTTTTCTCTTGAGGGGAAACAAAATATGATGCCACCTGGAGATGCGCAAAGGGACACCTGTATGTTAAACAGCTCAGAAAATGAGACCAATAATAATGATTCATTACCTTGTATGCAGCGTAGTCCTCTACTCAGAAGCAGTATCAAGTGTGGTTCTGAATCAACGGAGTCCCAGTTCAACTCATGCTCTTCCACGTCCTTTCAACCCCCTGACCCCTCAAGTTCCTCATGTGGGTCCAAACTGTCTCTCATTGTTCAAATGAAGGAGCAGGTGGATTTGACAGGGGCTCACCGGAGACCATTACACCGAAAATTTGTTTTTCTAAATGAAGCCGCAACACAGAGCAGTCCCTCTGCTGCAATTAACGCGTCTGAAGCCGACCGCATCTCTAGTTTTCCAGCTGAAGTAGGAATCTGTGAGCCCAAGGCTAAACGGCTTGCCACAAAATCGTATGTAGAGTACAAAATCTGGGACTGTATTGACAGTGAAACATCTAGTCCATTTTCCAGTATCTACAATACCACTTCTGAGAGTCTATGCCAGGCAGATGATTACAGCATAAAAACTGTTGGTCTGCCTCAAGACCAAAACATGTTGGTGTGTGGTTCCCAGTCACATATGTCTATCCGGAAAAGCCCCAGAAAACCTGTAAACACAACACTGAACAACTGTGCCTCAGTCAGTCAGTGTCTTCAAAAGCAGACAGATGAGTGTGAAGGGAAGCAAGGCTATATGGCAGGCTCAGCAAAGGAAGCTAAGAGGAGATGCAGAGCAACTCCTTTTATAGCGATCAAGAGAGATGCAGAGAAAAAGAAAAGCGTGAAACTGATGAAAAGAGAGCGATGTGAAGAGGTCACAGAAGAAGACAAGGTAGATGTTGCGTTAGAAAGTTACACATTAACATCGGTAGAGCACGCAAGTGATGTAGAACTTGTCCAGCCGGGGGTTGGATCAAAACCGTGTGCAACTTCTAAATCTCAGTCTCTTAAAAGTAGGGTGCTGCTTCGGGTTAGCCAGAGTTCTACCGTATACATTGAAACCACTCAAAAACCCTCTGAAACACATGTACCTCTGATGGAGGTGACTAAGGACAAAGGTAGAGGTCGAAGTGGGCGTATTAAGAAAAATACGTCTCTCACAGTAATGGCCACTTCAAGTAATGGGAGTGTACTAGAGCACAGTAATGACAGTTTGTGTGACAACAGCATAGCAGCCAGCAATAGTAGGGGTATGACCAGTGCCTTGAGTTATGGTGACACTGACTCTAGTTCAGCATGTAATATGGAAATGGTAACTACCATGACAACCGCATTGATGAAAGAAAATCATGAACTGCCTGTCTCTGATCAGTACTTGGATATCAACGGGAAGTGGCCTCAAACGGCATCCAAAAATCAGCAAAAATATATCTGTAAGAAGAGGAAGATTTCCACAGTGGTTGAAGTGGCGTCATGTCAAAATCAACAAAAGTGTCTGAAGTTGAATGAGATCACATCAGAAGAGAGTTGTCCACTAAAACCACCGAAACAAAATAAATCCAGGAGGTCTCATAACTCACGCTCAACCCAACAGCTTGGCACGTCTTCAGGGCTGACTGGTGTTGGGGCCGATCACTTGCACTCTTTGAAGCCCAGCAAAGATGACAATGTCCATGTAGCTTCTAGATCTTCAGATGTTACACAACAGACATTACAGACTACCGCAGTGGTGGCTGTCCACAAAGACACAGGTTGGGGAGCAGAAATGAGTGGGTCTGACTCTAGCAAGAGCCCAAAGAAGAGTCGGAATGGATCTAATAAAATGTCTGTCAGTGACGCGTTACTGGTGGATAAGAGGTTTGTGGAACCCCTTGGTGGACGTAAGAGAGTCAGGGGAGGTCCGTCCACAGAGGACAATGCCGAGACAACTCAGTCCCTGCAACTTACTCAAATAACAGTTGAAGAAAAAAAGGGAACTGTGCCTTGGCCTGTGCGAACTTATCCCAAATGTTCAATCAAGCTGAACAAAAATATAGTGAAACATTCTATGGCTTTGCAAGGAAATTATGTGGCAATGGACTCTGATGTAGAAGTGTTTTCCACTGTCTGTGAACCAACTAACCTTGGCCAGAACAAGACTATTGACCAGGTGATTGAGGAGGAGCAGGGGAAGGAGGATGAGTGTTCTGAACTGCCTGTACCCTCTGAGACGAGGCTCAGGGGGAGGGGGGGGAAAAAGAAGCCAAAGAAAGCAGCGACTCAATGTAAGAAGCACAGGCCTGTGACTAGGAAGAGGGGGCAGGAAGAAGAGGAGGAGAGAAATACCGCGATTGGTGAGCAGATGGACTTTTCATCAGATAACAACACCACCCTTAAGAAGCGTCTGTTGCGCAGCTACTCCTGCCCAGAGATCCCTGCTCTCCTCCACCATGACAGCCACTGGACCACCTCTCTGCATGGCAGGATCCTCTCCGTACCCCGGCTCCACCCCGCCCTCTTTCCTCCTGTCCCCACTCCTCCCGCACCGTCCAGGCGTCCACGCCGTCATACTGTCTCTAGTGTGGAAATTGAGCGGGAGATGGCTCCGTTATGCCTGCGTAAGGAGGTGTTTCCCTCAAGAAGGACCTATTCATTGGGCAACCCGTCCTACCACCTGTTACCCAGTGTGCCACCCTCCACTTCCATCTCTGTCTGGGCCTCCTGCTTCCTGTCAAGCCCCCTGGCCTTCCTCTCCAGGAAATTGCGAAAAGGAAGTCTAGCTGCCACTAGTAGTGCTTGCAGTCATGATACCTCCCCTTCCTCCTCTTCCATTTCACCAACCTGCTCTTCTGTACGTCACCTGTTCTCCAGTTCTGACCCCTGTGACCTGACATCAGACATATCCTCTGCTTCAGTCTCCTCCTTTTGCAGGTAAAACACCACTTTGTCCTTTGTTTGAAAATACATATTTTCCTTTTTGATTACAGTAGTTAAAAATTATTAATTCCATCATGTTTCCAGTGCATTGTCAAAGATTCCCTTGGAGAATGAGACAAGCCAGCAGCATGAGGAGGATGGGGAGAATGTGGAGGACAAAAACCATTTCAGGAATGAGTTCGAAGCCATAGGGATGAGAGAGGAAAAAGCATTGTCAGATTCTGAAATTAAGGTACACTGACCACGTAATATTTAATGTGAACTATGTCATTTACATATGACATACATTATGTGATTAGTTACAAAGAAGTGTAGATAAGAGTCTGGCTTTAACCCACCTTCACCACTGTGGTGGTGCTTGCACAGTTGGAATCCGGCAAACATGAGGAACGAAGGAAAGTGTCATCCATTCGAATTCGCAAAGCCTTACCCAAACCCCTCCACAACCTCACACCCATGGGCCTGCCCAAGCCTATCAGGTATGTGTGATTGTGTGATGGTGTGCCTGTGTGTATATGGTAAACTTGCCACCTGTATTCGTAAAATGTTATGACATGGATGACTAAAACCCCAACTCATCTGTTGTGTTCCAACAGGGTGAAGAAGAAGGAGTTCAGTTTGGAGGAAATCTACACTAATAAAAACTTCACCAAGCCCCCTGAAAGGTTACTGTTCACTCATGCATCTTATTGTTCATCCTACAGTACATGTAATCATCATTGTAACGACTGACTGTCACTTTCCTTTCATTAACAACTTCCTTGCTCTGTGTTTGTTTTTATTCGTCCCAGACGGCTGGAGACCATATTTGAGGTGCCACTCAGTCGACGCGATGGGTCTCATTCCCTCCTTGGTCAGAAGCGCATGAAGCGTTTTGTGGAGTTCCCAGAGGTTGGTGTGGCCAGAAAGCCAAGGAAGCCACTTGTTGGTGCTGGGGCAGGGGGTGTTTTACCCAGGAAAGCTGGGGTTGGCTCTCCTTTTGGAAGGCCCAAGCGCGGGGGTTGCCTCTCTTCTAAAGATCACCCCACCCTCAATCTGCAGGAGCTTGATTCACTTCTTTGCTCCAAGCTTGACCAGCTGGATTCCTGGTTAGCTTTTGACCAGAATATCTGTTGACAAATGCCAATCAAAGGGGTAGACAATAGCACATTTACATTTTCAAAATATTGTTATTACAAATTGCCCAGTCCCGTTGCCTCCCATCCAACATCAAGCTCGTCCTCATCTTCTGTAATTGTTTACAATGTTTTTCTTTTGTGGGGGTGTATTATTTACCTTCCATTGAGTCGTTTAAAATGATCATTGAAGAATTTTTGTATTTTCATTGTGTACTATTTGTAGATAACGATATGGAATATACTGTTATTGTAATATTTGATTATCTATGGATGTAATGCATTTTATATCATTGGTTTAGGTCAGTGAGTGCATAAGTGTTTGTATTTAAAACTGCTACTA
Organism: Oncorhynchus masou masou; assembly: GCF_036934945.1. Taxonomy (NCBI): domain Eukaryota; kingdom Metazoa; phylum Chordata; class Actinopteri; order Salmoniformes; family Salmonidae; genus Oncorhynchus; species Oncorhynchus masou. The sequence continues at coordinate 18,152,867 of NC_088225.1, read as the reverse complement.
TTTCTACCACCAGTTTTGTTGATAATCTGCATTCTTAATATGCCAATGCCTCAGCCTTTTAATCATTATTAAACACGTCCTGCTTTATTTGCTACTGAATCCTACATTTGGAAGTTCACATGCAACTCAAATCTTTGTGGATATTATCCATTGACATCAATGTGTATTTACACAGCAGTTATTGAATGCACATACTTCTCAAGTAAGGATTCTTACTAGCCAAACAATTTCCAGATGATAATTCCCAATTGAGCTGTAGGTGCAAACCTGTTATTGGCAACTAGCATCAAATGGCAGCTACTTTCAAGATATATTGAATGTTGAGAATTCTGTTTTTGGCCAAATTACAGCTGTAATGTTTCTGGTTCTGACAATCACAGATTTCATATTTTCATTTAGAACCGTCCTTTAATTGTTGCCTGACTGTTCCTGCCAATTCTCGCCTTGTATACACATTACATTGTATTGTTTTCTTCACCTCCGGATTATAACTATAGCAAATAAAATGTATATTGTCCATTTTATACATTTTTGTAAAAAATAATCTATGTTGAATTGTTACTTGTAAAATTGAACGTAAACGTCATGACACTCTGAGTATTTCTATGGAAACATTAGCATGAATATTTTCATCAATGCAGTTAGTTTGTTTTGTATCATTGTGGATTGTAATATTTGTTTTTGAATAGCAATATTTAATTGAAAATTGCTTGTCTATACACATTACTTTTCTATTACATCACATTTTTTGTAATTATATTTCTGAAAATATTTGTCTTTACTGTGTGGTTTGTATTGAATAAATGTATATGTATGCATTTTTTTGTTACAGCTGGAGAGTGACTTTATATTAAGTAAAAGGTATTTGTCGCTATTAACTTAATGTAAATGAGGCAAATAGCCTGAAAAGGAACTTAATTCAGATCAAATTGATGTAAATGTATTTTCATTTAATTACAAAATCCTTTAAAACATGCTATGTATAAATATAAAATACAAAGTAAGGCAATGACATGAATACAGTAAATGTAGAAATGATAATGTAAACAAAATTAAGTATTGTACATTTTTGGTATTTAAAACCAAAGGCAGTTTTCACTATTACTGTAAATCAGAAACACTGCCCTCATTTAATTATACCTAGTTCACAATCTGTCCTTTATAATTCGACATTTATATTTAGTTCCTCACATATACAAATTATTTATTTCACTGATAAAAATATAACATTGTTAAAAAATTAAGTTTGTGTTGCATATCATAAATGGTGAAAGTGAAACGTCGAGACCGATAGTGGACATGGGAGTGTTTTGGAGTCAGGCCCCTGTATAGTGCCTCACAGTTTGTTTTGAATTTATACAGGATTTTTTTAAATCTGCTGTTTTATACTCATACAGTCTTGGACTCATGAATGTCAGCAAATAATCCGTGTCCATTAAATGCTATCTCAAAAACAATTGGTTATTTTGTGTCCCCTTGCTCATCTCTCGTCTCTGAACCAACCTCTTATTCAGGAAGAAGGTAGTTTGACTACAGTCCTTACTCTAAGTGCTAAAAGTCTGGTTGGGCTACTGATAAATGTCAAAATATCTTAATATTTATAACGTATTTATAGCTGTGGCATCACTTGAATGTTAACTATAAACCAGTCTTCCAGCGATAAATTCCAGAGTGACACAAAAGAAAGTTAAAGGTGCCTTTGTAAATCCTTATCAGCAAGACTTATCAGAATGATACTCAGGAAGGCTGTATACAGTGGAGTCTCCCTGAGTCACCAGAGGTGCTTTTCCATCTGTTCCCACCTCACAGTGTCACGGCAGTCCAAGATCAATACTAAAGTAGTTGGACCGCTGTCCTGTAGCCATCCTTATGGTACAGTACATCCACCTTGGTGGTTCCTGGGAATTGGTCAGTCTATCAGAGTGAGTATGTATGACACCAGTACCAATAGTAGTGGGCTGAGTACCAGAATCACCACCCACACCACAATAGAAATGATCCCAAACGTTCTTGCCCGTTGGGAGTATTGTTTAGCCTTCTCTGGTGTCGTCTTCCTTGCCTCTCGAGCCTGTCATAGGGATAGAAGAGTACATTATATTTTGATATGACTCATATCTAACATATAGACTCTTAAGTGTTGATGTGCACATTTTGAGAACCAAGATGGTCCCTAAAGGGGCAACATCTTTTATTACATTACAGAATGTTTACAAGAACAGGTTTTAAAAAAAAGCTTGAAATTACCTTGACTGAGTTGACCAAAGCTAAAATTCCAATGCAGGAGAGTCCACAGATGATGCTGCTAATGGCCAGTCTCCTATAGTCCCTGTCCTTGGCACAGGAGGGAACAGTATGGTCACGACCACAGCAGGTGATCACTTGAAGGCAGGTGGTGTCATTTTGGGCATCTGTCGTTTCACCTGTACCTGGGACAGCAGTCAGTGGAATGTCCTCCATTGTTGCTGATTGGGCAGACATTTCTGAGGAAAAAATAGATGCAGCAGAGTTCAGAGGATAGATCAAATGCAGAACAAGGGAATACAATTATTCAAGTCTGACTGACTGTATTACTTGCAGTTGTGACATTGTCATAAAGGATGTAGGATATTAGTTTACTGAAACTAAATTAGTTTGTTTGTAATTGTCTTTCACTGACATGCCAACAAAAATGGTTTGAGAGGCTCATTCTCTGCCAGGGTACTTTCTACAGACAAAACACTGTTATGCCTCATGGGATGAGGTATGCATTGTTATCAATCAAACAGGAGCCTGAAGAACTGGAATGATTACACTGCAGTGTGCAAGTGAATATATGCCAGAGTTAAATCATTAGCCATGGAGAAAGAAAACAGCAAGAGGGAAATGTTATGATTGTATGTCCACTGAGTATACCAAACATTACAAACACCTTCCTTATATTGAGTTGCACCCCAACAAGTTGGCTGGATGTCCTTTGGATGGTGGACCATTCTTGATACACACAGGAAACTGTTGAGCGTGAAAAACCCAGCAGCGTAGCAGTTCTTGACACAAACCTACTACCATACCCCGTTCAAAGGCACTTCAATCTTTTGTCTTGCCTATTCACCCTCTGAATAGCAAACACCCAGTCCAGGTCTCAATTGTCTCAAGGCTTCTTCTTGTTTTACCATGTCTTCCCCTTCATTCATTTACACTGATTGAAGTGACATCAATAAGGGATCGCCTGGATTCCCCTGGTCAGTCTATGTCATGGAAAGAGCAGCTGTTCTTAACGTTTTGCTCAGTGTATATCACATTTAAGTGTGTTAGATGTCATTAGATACCGTCAACATTATCTTACTGCTGTAATGTTAACATGAGAAGCCTTTTCCTGTCCCAGTTTCAGACTTGACCTGGTGAATTCCAGTGACTTGATATGTATTCTTACGGCAAAGATCATATCAATGAATGAAGAATAGTTACATTGTAATCGTCCCTCCCTTCAGCCTTTGACAACAGAACATTATTGGGGGCTTTTCTTGACCTCTCCTCATCAACTGATCATAAAGGAGAAGTAATTTAGGGAAATAACTTGGAGTGTCTGTAAAGTCCTGATTACTCAAAGCAATGAATGAGCGATGCTAAGCTCTTTTCCCATATGGTCTCATACACTCATTCTCAAAGGGAATCACATACCGAACAACATAACAGCATTTTTGTGGATTAACAAAGCACACAGTATCTGAAATGAAACAATAGTATATGACACACCATAAAAATATCACAGATAATAATTGGCTTACGAGTCCAGGCTTGATCTTGATTGGGAAAGTACAGCTCTGTATGCCTCTGTCTACTCTCCAGTCAAACTGAAATCCTCACTTATGACGGCTGACAGAGCTGTGAAGAAGAAAGCTGATATTTTCTTTGATTTATTTTCCTTCCTGGATTTAGTTAATGATCACAGCTGCTAGTTGGTTGTGGCTTCAGGTTCGTGAAGACTTGATTTAACATATCCAAATGTTATCCAGATGTTTCTTGTTTATAATATTTTCTTGAGCAATCTTTCTTTCTTTTGCAGTCTCAGTTTTGGTTGTGGTCACCATGAATGTTAGTGGTGTCTGAAAAAGTAGAAGACTGGGAGTGGATTATAACTCTTTCTTGTGTGAAACCTCCACGCCCCTTTACTGTTCACACTTCAACCTCCTCTGACGTCCCACTCCCTCCCACACACTCAGGCCCTACCTTTATCTATATCTAACTACACTCTACCTCCACTTCAACCATGCTTGCTGGTTCTCCACATTCTATTATTCTATCAATCATGATGTTATGGAATACAGTGCCTCTTAGCTCCTCTTCTCTCTCTCTCTCTCTCTCTCTCTCTCTCTCTCTCTCTCTCTCTTGCTCGCTCTGTGCAACATTCCTGAAAACTTGCATAGGTGAGTCAAAACATGCCTTGCCTTGAGGGAAAACAAACAGCTTGGTTTCATGTACTCTGTTCTTCTTTATCCTCTTCTGTACATGTTAATAATATCTTTATGACACTGTATTCATGTCTGTCTCCCCCTGTATCCCTCTTTTAAACTCACACCTTTCATGCACGCTTTGTTTCATATGTTTGGTCCATCATAAGTGAGAATGATTTAGGTAATTGGATAACTATGTGTTGAGACATGCCCACTCTCTCAAGGTCTCTGTTATACGTCAACTGTTTTGCTACTGTAGTCTAAGTTAACCTGCACACCCTGTTTCAAGACTTCTGCCAAACTACTCTGTTCTCTGACTCAGAGGTAAGGAATATTTATTTCAGTACTTGGGGACTACCAGACTGCATTCTTCAACAGTGATGTCACTCAAGCACACGCACAATTGTCCACAGACACACATAACACTCGCACACATGCATTCTGACGCCACACACTCCCACACACACTTTCACTCACACACACACACACACACACACACACTGCTGCTACTGTCTATTATCTATCATGTTGCCTGGTCACTTTACACCTACCTATATGTACATACCGTAGCTACCTCAATTACCTTGTGCCCCTGCACATTGACTCAGTACAGGTACTTCTTGTATTTAGTTAAGTTATTGTTATTCATTATTGTTATTATTTTTTAAATTTTACTTTTCCATTTTTGTATCTTTAACTCTGTATTGTTGGGAAATTACCCGTAAGTAAGCATTTCACTGTTAGTCTACACCTGTTTTTTTACGAAACATGTGACAAATACAATTTTATTGATTTTGTTTGACACACACAGAAACACACACACACAAAAATACGACAAACAAGCTCAATTCGAAGCCTGTGGGAAATTATCTGTGATTCTGGATCAAGCTGTCCCAAAGCAATCGCGGGATTGGTCTAAACTGCGGGGACAGTTTCAGTCCTTAGCCAATAGAAAATACAGAATTTGTACAGCTGACGTGGCTTCTGAAAACACGGAAGTAAAGCTTTGGGAAGTGAAAACATGCAGCAGAAAGTACTATTGCATAAAATGCATAACTAAATATATTATTTACAAACATCTGTCTAACCGTGCAGGTGGTGTTTCATTAAATTGAGAAAGAGAAAATGCCAGTGGTGGCAACGGAGAGATATGGCTCCCTCGAGTCATGGAAATATCAGTTGAAGGATGGAGTAATGGAGAGAGAAAGAGAAGGTGGCAACGGTGGGACGACTGGAAAAAACATCATTAGCGTGTTCAAAGTGAGACATTTTTTTTTACATTATAATGAATTTTGATAAAGGCTCACTAAATATAGTCTCACAACTGCTAAGGGAGTGAACGTTATTTATAATAAGGGTTACATTGAGAAAATCGGACATCTCTGAAGTGAAAATGGTTGGCCCTCTTCAGCAAAATATATTTTACCTAAACCCTCCCTGAACGCTTGAAAAAAAACAAGTGACCCTCATCTATACCCCAAATAATTCAACGTAAATTGGATAACAGGGAAAATGCCTACCGTTTACCCTCACTTCTTGGGACAGACCAGGGGCCTAATTTATAAACCTTTCCTAAGTACAAAATAATACCCCAAAATGTGCTTGCGCCACTTTTCACACAAAAGTTGGCATCTACATTTTTTTTAGCTTGACTGTGAGAATGTGCTCACCTCTCCGCAAACTTTAGACCATGTGTACGCACATATATTGTATTCCAAGTAAGCAGTGGCAATTTTAGCATGTAAATCTATTGGTGGGGCAAAAACAAAAATGTGGGATGCATGCCAACAAAGCCACTACACAACACAACACTAAACAATACATTAATTGCACTATAACAGTAACAAATGGTTCCCACAAACGGTTAAGGCCTACATAAAGCTGTCCCAACAGCAGAGTCCCAACACCTTACCACTGTTACACCTGGCTATCAGCGGAGCCTTGTCTGGCAGCAAAACAGTCCATTCAGCCTCATTTACTGCCTTTAAAAAAACATAGCTGATATGGATGACTTGCTTAAACCAATGTGGTTTCTACTGGCAATTTAGATGTACAAACTATGGCATAAGGGGATGACGAGCGGATAAGAGGCAATCCGTCATTTGATTAAGATATTAATGAACGAGGTAGGATGGACGTAGACAATATAACTATTTGCTCAGCACTTTTGAAATGTACAGCGACAGAATTCAGAACATGGATCGTTCTTACAGTATTCTCCCTGTACACCAAGTCAGAACTGTAGGGTAAATAAAGGGGACATATAAACCAGACAATGAAAGCTCTTGCAATATTCAATGATTTACATCTCTCCAAAACAGGTTATAGGCTACATGTGCACCACCAAGTTAGAACAGTAGGCAAAATAAAGAGGTGAAAAAAGACCAAATTATTAGGGTGAGGCACATTGAACGCCGCTTGGGTCTTTGCGCGTCAAAAAAAATACATGTCATAACACTTTTCGATGCATTAAATAAGCTTTTAATTTGACATGTCAAATAACAACATTCTATTGTAGAATGTTGTGTGTGCTAAAGTTGCACGTGCAACCCAGGTGCCACAACTACTATCAGTAGCACCGTCAAAGCTGCGCAAACAAGCACACACCGGCCACGAATGACATGGGCTACTAACAGCTTACTACACAACATACACTTAGTATTACTTTCTTAGCTACAGTGTACATATCTCCCTTGCATATTACATCATTTATGCAGCAGCATAAAATACATTTTTGGAATCACGTTGTGAAGGTGGTGCGGCGGTCCTTTGTGGGCACATTTTGTCAACAAACTTTGTCATCAAAGTCTGCCATTCTCTGGATTTATGGTGGGAACTCTGAAAAAAACACACAGCCACTCCATTGAATAGCAGACTAATGTTAGTGGTTGCTTTGCAGTGCTTGCAGTTAGCCACTGATTCCTTCCAAACAACTCATTGGTGAATTTGCGGTTTCCAACTTGTTGTGTAATCTTTATGTCCATTGGCCGATGAGCACCGATACGTTTTATCTATAATTTATCTTCATATGACAAGGATTAAAAAGGATTTGCCAGTAGATTGTTTTTTTGTTGTTGCGTAAAACCGGTGGGGCTCTGCCCTGAACGACGGGTCGCCACTGCGAGGAAGTATTATGTACAAATGGAGGATATGATGAAAAGCTTCATAAAAAACGAAAAACAGGAAAACATATGAACAAGAATGCAACCATTTACCATTAGTTAGAAGAATGAAAATAGATGTGTTTATATTTAAAATCGAAAATAATTAGACATAGAAATCTTATAATTAGATATAGGAATCTGTTTCCCTTTTTTAGGGAATATATTTGGAGAATATATTCCTCACTTTTTCTGGACGTACAGGGTTTATATTCTCAAAGACGCCAAACAACAAATTACCATCCACATCTCTCATTGAATTGGACCTTGTGGCCTTGTATATAGATAGGCTATATGTATTTCAAGTTTTGCAAAATCATAGGCAGCGCGGTTTATAATACCGGTATGCAGTTGAATTTAATAGCTGATCTTTTACATTGAAGTAGGCCTATGTATGGCGTTTTAATTTGTATTCTCATGTGCATAAGTAGCCTACTGTGAAATGCTTTTCTAGCAGTAATAAATATCAGTAGTACAATAAAACATACATTAAAAAGTGAAGTAAAACAAAAACACAGAAGAAATAGAACTGTACCTACTGTAAGTACTGTAATTGCATTTTTTTGTAGACTGCCCTACTATGTTTCAGAATTCACGGTTTCTCTATCATATTTAGGTTGGGGGAAAAGTCCATGTAAAACATTGTCAAATTAAAATGTTCTGCTGACAGGTCCATGAAAATGTGCCATTGTTTTCTCGTTCAGAAACTGACAGTTATTTTCCAGTTACAGCATAAATGACTGCTAATACATTAAATAGGGCAGTAGTTTAGGTAAAATATTTCACAGTATGTGTAGGCTATGGTATTGCTGTGCGATAGGAACACGACATCATTGCCTATTTAATCCCAGAGCCTATACCAAGGCAGGGCATTTAAACCCAATAATCTGAAGGTGAATTCACCAATTTGTAAGTCGCTCTGGATAAGAGCGTCTGCTAAATGACTTAAATGTAAATGTAATAAACTAAATATTTGCATGCCGTGGCCTAATGCCAATAGTTCCAAATTATACAGCAAATAAAGGTTGTTACTGTCACCATAAAAGGTGAATGGAGGGTGTTATTGGCACCATAAAAGGTGAATGGAGGGTGTTATTGGCACCATAAAAGGTGAATGGAGGGTGTTATTGGCACCATAAAAGGTGAATGGAGGGTGTTATTGGCACCATAAAAGGTGAATGGAGGGTGTTATTGGCACCATAAAAGGTGAATGGAGGGTGTTATTGGCACCATAAAAGGTGAATGGAGGGTGTTATTGGCACCATAAAAGGTGAATGGAGGGTGTTATTGGCACCATAAAAGGTGAATGGAGGGTGTTTTCCAGGCTGAGTTGTGAAGCTTGTTCACACCAGTGGAGGTTGGTGGGAGGAGCTATAGTAGGACGAGCTCATTGTAATAGCTGGAATGTAATTGATGGAAAGGAGTCGAACGTGGTTTCCATGTGTTTGATATGTTCCATTTATTCCATTCCAGCCACTACAATGAGTCTGTCCTCCTATAGCTCCTTCTCATATTCACCCTCTCCTTCTTAACCTAAGCAGAACATAGGCTAGTCGGCGCGCAATCCCCCAAAAATTCAGAAGAAGTCTTTGACTCTCCTGAACTGCCACCGTAGGCCTACACAGCACAGCCATTGGTTAGGCATTAGTCAGCAAGAACAGAGCAGGCTGGGGCTCAGGGTTGGAATATCCATTGCAGTGTGTAATGCTTCCTAGTTTTATTTACCCCATCCCAACAGCTATCTTAGAAATATAACTTTGCTCTGTGCTTCTCCAAGCATGCACATATAGGCTATGGATCATTTGATTGAGACCACACTAAATAGCCTTTAAGCACACTTGATATTGCATGCCCAGTGGAGAATCAGAGATGAGGGGAGACATCGGGCACACATCGATATATAGCCTAGTAAGCAACTCATTCTAAAACACTGAGAAATATAGAAATGTCATCAATTACAAATTACATGACCCTCCACTGGAGTAGATTTAAAAAATACTAAACCCTCCCCTTGACTGAAATTGAAAAAGCTTGACCCTCCCTCATTTTCCTCCAGGTACCCATACTGTAAATGTCAATCCGTCCCTAACCCCCCCCCTCTCTCTCTCTCTCTCTCTCTCTCTCTCTCTCTCTCTCTCTCTCTCTCTCTCTCTCTCTCTCTCTCATCTCTCATATCTCATTTACTCTTGTTAGAGTGTCTTCTTGCCTCAAGGGTATCCAGAGAGTGTCAGTGGCGATTACCTGCAGTATCAATTTTGGGATACTCTTCAGGTAGGTCTGTGTGAGGAAGACAGAGGACGATGTTTTGTGGATATGTGTGCCATTATTTTGAAATGTCAAATATATTATGTACATTTAACACTCTGTTGCACTCTCTCCCCCTCTCCCTCTCTGACACACACACACACACACACACACACACACACACACACACACACACACACACACACACACACACACACACACACACACACAGGCCTTCTCCAGTTCTCTTTCAGGTACTCTTGCCACCCAGGCCTCTTTAAGGGGTGTTGGTGTTGGAAACCAAGAGGCAACAGTTGCTGCTGCAACAATTACCTGGTTATTACGAGGTTAGTGTTAATGACTGTGATAAGACTATTGTCTTCTTTCCAGTTAAGGGGTTTAAAAACAAAAACAATCTACATTTTAGATGGCACAGGCATGCTGGGAAGAATCCTATTTGCCTGGCTTAAAGGGTGAGTTTTGATTTGTTTTGTAATCTACTATTAGTCATTTTCAATATTGTTTTTCAAATGTTGTCTTTCTCTGTGTTTTAGGAATAAACTGGACTCTGAGGCCAAAAAATGGAGGTAGGGATGTCAAGCATCACCAAAGTGAGTGTTCATTGTGTGTTATGGGATTATTGGGTATGTCAATGCTTGTGCTGTTTTCCTTAGGCTTGTTGCTGATGTTCTCAATGATATCGCCATGTTCATGGAAATACTGGCTCCTAACTTCCCAACATGCTTCACTCTAATTGTGTGCTCTGCTGGAATATTCAAGGTAAATCTGAATACCATATTCTCACTATCGTTGATTTTGCAGATAGCAACCAGCTATTTTGAAGGTTTTACTTGCAATGTTCCTAATATGTGGTTGTTTTACCTACTTTGGTTGAATGCACTGATTGTAATTCACCCTGAATAAGAGCATCTGCTAAATGTAAATGTACACTGTTCGATCTCTCTCTGTGTTTGTCAGTCCATTGTCGGGGTTGCAGGTGGGGCCACCAGAGCTGCTTTGACTCTTCACCAAGCTCGCAGAGACAACATGGCGGACATCTCTGCCAAAGATGGCAGCCAGGTGCTCCATACATATTTCTTTACTTGAGGATACTGTAAGATACTGTAACTAACCCATGGCTTTTACTATCCTGTCTTGTACTGCTGCTTTAAGATGAGGATCTTATTGTAATTCATGTGTTCTTTACAGGAGACTTTAGTGAATCTGGCTGGCCTGCTGGTCAGTCTGATCCTTATTCCTCTTGTCACTGACAGTCCACTGTGAGTCCTCTATTGCACTGCTTACACTGCCACTGTATGAGATAGGACATGACAGCTCTATATAGCTAACCTATTGGTTATTCGATGGAGATTGATCTGTTTTCCATCCTTTCTCATCTCCTCAGGCTGACGTTCGTCCTCTTCTTCCTTTTCACCATCCTCCACCTTTGTGCAAATTACAAAGCAGTGCGTTCAGTTGTCATGGAGACACTCAACGAAGCTCGGCTTGCTATTGTGCTCCACCAATACCTGAGAGATGGACGGGTCCTCGGTCCACTAGAGGCCAATCTTAAAGAGCCTGTATTCTTGGGTATGGCTGACATTCAGTGAATAATAAACAATGAAATGGCTTGTTGATCATTATGGCTATCAACTATCAATGGCTTTAACATACTTTTCTGCTGCTTATGTTTTTAGAGTTCAGGAGGACAGTGCCAATCAAACTGGGAGTGAGGCTAGGGGAACTTATTTATACGTAAGTTGGTGTCTGCCTGTTTGGTGTGAAAGTGAAGTGTGCTCAGATTTGGATGTTCATGATCAATGATATAATTTCTTTCATTTTGTAGGTCAGAAGACCTTAATTTGGCCATGAAAAACAACCACAAGCCCTTCCTTATCGGAGTCAAACATGGTGTGTATAACATCTTTCAGTAATCCCCCACCAACTGCTGTACTCAGTTGTGACGTGGGTTGTTTCTAGATGGATGTACAATACATCATGTAATTTTAAAAGATGGTGTATGTCATCTGAGTGTTCTTGAATGTGCTATTTCTCTCCCTTAGGCTCTGTGTGTGTTTGTTTGGGACCAGATGCATCTGTATGTGATGAGATTAGGGCTGTGTGCCAAGCAGTGTGCCTCTGCACTGTGTTACACCCTGTCTCGCCACTAGAGGGGGCTCTCAAACAACTCTCAATGTCACACAGCAACAGTGAGCCTTTAATGATCATCTTTACATGACAGTTTAAACCAATCTATTTGTCAATGCTGTGTTATAACTCTGTTATCCCTTTTTCCTCTATGTTATCCTTTTTCCTTTCCCTCAAGATCATTGGGAGCTGGTGCATGAGAGTCATAAACTTATGGACCAAATCTTTCAGCCATTCCTCAAAGGTAAGCTCAGTCAGTAGCTGTTTACTCCCACCGTGTATGTTGGGATGTTGTCAGTGGCATCCGTTCAGCTAAACCTAGGGTATGCCCCTCTCCCAAGGAATTGTTTGGAAGTTGAAGCTCATTTACTGCATTTCTACACAGTTTAAAATGCTATTTGGAGAACAGCAAAAACCAATAAAAAATGATCCCAGCCATTAATTATCACCTCAATATTGGGTTTAAATGTCTGTGGAATGGTGTGTAAAATGTCAACCACTACTCAACTTCATAAATTTACTCATTTACTTGTGGAACAGCACATACAGTGAACATGAAATAGATGCATAATACAGGCTATCAAGTCACAACAAGTACGATTTTCAAATGCCGATATCAATGTTCTTTTCTTTTATTATTATTATTATTTTTTATCCCAGACCCCGTCCCCGCAGGAAGGCTTTTGACTTGACTTCTGGTAGGCCGTCATTGTAAATAAGCATTTGTTCTTAAGACTTGCCTAGTTAAATAAAGGTGAGTATCTGGTGAATAAAACAACTGGTCGCGAATGTAAACTATGCCAGATAAATCATAAACATGCATTGAAATAAAAAGCATAGGCCTACACAAAATTACTTACTTAGGCCTACAACTGACAAGGACGCATGACTCGACCAAAGAATGTCCAAAATCACGGAATACAAAATGGAAAATCTACACATGCCTTTTAAAAAAGGGAGTTAAGGCCCCTTTACATGTCACCTTATCATACCATAGAGATAGATAGAAGTTTCATCTTTTATATGTGCCATCGTAGCGTATATGAGCAGCGTCATTGAGGCAATCTCCATTTTGATGTAGTCAATTTTCTTATTTTTTTCTTTGAACACGGTCACCAGGAGGGCTCCGCCAATGAAGTTGGAAGTCCCATCCAGTTGACAACATTAAAATGGTGGAAGCCCTCATGGCGCTGCCCATGCTAAAATTTTGGCCACTAGAGGAAACCCATATATTTCCACTAGCTACAATTTCTCTTATTGCGCTGCATAATGTGTGCGCACCAAGCTCATTTTATAATTTCTGTAATATTCTCCAGGGAAGGAAAACATTCAACGAATATTGAGGCAATTTATCAAGGTGCCTCAGAGTATTTAAAGATTCTATTAACCAACGATGTGGCACTTTTTCAGGACCCTGTCTTTTAAAGATAATTCGTAAAAATCCAAATAACTTCACAGATCTTCATTGTAAAGGGTTTAAACACCATTTCCCATGTTCAATTTTTTTGCCTTTATTTTACTAGGCAAGTCAGTTAAGAACAAATTCTTATTTTCAATGACGGCCTAGGAACAGTGGGTTAACTGCCTGTTCAGGGGCAGAACGACAGATTTGTACGGGGATTCGAACTTGCAATCTTACTAGTCCAACGCTCTAACCACTAGGCTACCCTGCCGCCCCAAATGAGCCATAAACAATTAATGAACATGCTCCTGCGGAACGGTCATTAAGACAATAACAGCTTACAGACGATGGGCAATTAAGGTCACAGTTATGAAAACTTAGGACACTAAAGAGGGCTTTCTACTGACTCTGAAAAACACCAAAAGAAAGATGCCCAGGGTCCCTGCTCATCTGCGTGAACGTGCCTTAGGCATGCTGCAAGGAGGCATGAGGACTGTAAATGTGGCCAGGGCAATAAATTGCAATGTCCGTACTGTGAGACGCCTAAGACGGCGCTACAGGCAGCTGATCGTCCTCGCAGTGGCAGACCACGTTTAACAACACCTGCACAGGACCGGTACATCCAAACATCATACCTGCGGGACAGGTACAGGATGGCAACAACAACTGCCCGAGTTACACCAGGAATGCACAATCCCTCCATCAGGGCTCAGACTGTCCGCAATAGGCTGAGAGAGGCTGGACTGAGGGCCTGTAGGCCTGTTGTAAGGCGGGTCCTCACCAGACATCACCGGCAACAACGTCGCCTATGGGCACAAACCTACCTTCGCTGGACCAGACAGGACTGGCTAAAAGTGCTCTTCACTGACGAGTCACGGTTTTGTCTCACCAGGGGTGATGGTCGGATTTGCGTTTATCGTCGAAGGAAAGAGCGTTACACCAATGCCTGTACTCTGGAGCGGGATCGATTTGGAGGTGGAGGGTCCATCATGGTCTGGGGCGGTGTGTCACAGCATCATCGGACTGAGCTTGTTGTCATTGCAGGCAATCTCAACGCTGTGCGTTACAGAGAAGACATCCTCCTCCCTCATGTGGTTCCCTTCCTGCAGGCTCATCCTGACAAGACCCTCCAGCATGACAATGCCACCACGCACAGAACGAGCAGTATGGCTGATTTCCGGCAAGACAGGAATGTCAGTGTTCTGCCATGGCCAGCGAAGAGCCTGGATCTCAATCCCATTGAGCATTTCTTGGACCTGTTGGATAGGAGGCTGAGGGCTAGGGCCATTCCCCCCAGAAATGTCCAGGAACTTGATGGACCTTGATGGAAGAGTGGGGTAACATCTCACAGCAAGAACGGGCAAATCTGGTGCAGTCCATGAGGAGATGCACTGCAGTACTTAATGCAGCTGGTGGCCACACCAGATACCGACTGTTACTTTTGATTTTGCCCCCCCCCCCCTGAGTTCCATAACCAACGACAGGGCGGCTCGCTCCATTTGTTCCCCGGGCCAGCTTGTCTCCATCTGATAGTGCAACCTCTGTGTATGCAACACATCACTATCAGGGTGCTCATATTTAAAAAGTGCCAAATCCACACTATAGCTAAATAACTTTTGCAAGCAAGATTGTTAGAATATATAATTTTAATTCAGGAAGATGGACAAGCAAGACTGATAGTGAGTGGTGGAAATGCATTATACCAGAGGCAGGTAGGCTACAGGTAGGGATTAAGGATGCAGGCAGAGGATGATGATGATCATGAGGTTGACCTACAGCAAGAAGTTGAAAAAAGTTAGCCCAACTAAGTAATCATGAATGATTTATATTATCTCAATAATCATTCTGTCACTGCATGACAATGCACATTTGTTATAGCCTACAATTGTTTGTTTTTAAGGCCAAAACCAGGAAACCAAACTTGCTCTAGCCTACTGGGTGAATGAATGAAAATATTAATTAGCTCTACAGCTTTCATAACCCATATTTTAATGGCAATAAATGCTTATGTTTTTGAACGGCAACCAAAAAGGAGGGCTCCCCCACCTCCCCCAATGATCTCCTGGCTATCAAATAAGACAGTTCAAATGCCGACATCAAATTCAAAGCATTCAGCACACTGCCGAAATTGCTGTCCGACAAAGCAAACTGGCACTGTCCCTGCTTTCTAAAAGTGATAAATAAGAGTTTACTCAGGCCGTTAACCATTGAAGAAAAAATGGTCACGGTTCCTGTCTGTATAAGTTGTCGTTTCCTCTCTTGCATGAGCAGGCTTTACCCATGTTACCCATAATATCTGGCATGCTCACGCAAGAGAAGGAACAGCTGTCTCTGGTCTACTTATTGTCCGCTCCCGCCCCATCAGGGGCAATAAGTAGACAAGAGTGGCCCTGCCCCAATCAGAAAAAAATTGGGAGTGGGGTGTCTCTTTCTCTACTCTCTCCGAGCGATGCTCCACATGGTCCCAAAGTCAGCTCTCAATATGCTAAACAGCTGTTGCATTTTAAATCGGGATTGGAATGATTTGAGTCTAATTTACATTTTTGGTCTTGAGCGCCATACCCAACTGACGCCCCTGGATGTTGTAACACTGGTCAGTCACCATTGTTTGTGCTTCATCTCTTCTAGCTCTGGAGGTAGCTGGATGGCAGACCAGTCGAACCCAACTGGACTGGGATGAATGGAGGGTGGAGTGGAAGAAGAAGAGCAGTTGAAGGAGTGGCAGGGTCTCTGGAGAGCAAAAACTGCAAGGCAATAGACTGAGCTCTCTGTCAAACATTCATTGTGACATGCTCAAAGATTAATATGCTCAGATTCATTTAAGGTTTTTGTCCTTTTATGGTACATTTTATACAAACAACTTCAGAATAAACTTGACCATAACTTTAACCATCCTATGTCCAGTGTGATATTACCAGCCCCTGAAAGTAAGCCTCTGACTAGCCTGATACATCATCCAGTGATAGCCAGCAAGCTAGTCACAGTCTGACATAATGCAATACAATACATCTTTGGAAACGGTTCTCTCATGACCTTTGGAAACCAGAATATTGAATAAAATTACATTTGAACTTTGTCTGCCCATTTGTCTGGGGGATTGGTCCTTTTGAGACAAAATATTAAAAGGATTGTACTGTATCTACTGGCTCCCGAGTGGCTCAGCGGTATAAGGCACTGCATCTCAGTGGAAGAAGTGTCACTACAGTCCCTGGTTTGAATCCGGCCATGATTGAGAGTCCCATAGGGTGGCACACAATTTTCCGGGTTTGGCCATCATTGTAAATAATAATTTGTTCTTAACTAACTTGCCTAGTCAAATAAAGGTTCCAAATAAATTATATTAAATCAGACTTTCCAAATGTGGGTCCCACTTCTCTGCTTGCCTCATGTCAAAATAAAAGTCAGTGACAAGTGATCCCTTCCCACTGGGCACACCATGTAGTTTCCACGTGGATAATTGGGTAATAGTTGGTTGATATGTTGATCAATGAGATTCCAACCTATATTCACCAACTCAAAAAGACAGCCAAAAGATATGCTGTGATTTTAAAATGGTTCTTTTTTTAGAAATATCTGATTTAGATAATTGTTCATACTCAAGAGTCACGGCCCCAGCAGAAGCACCTTTGGCATTGATTACAATTTTGAGTCATCTTGAGTGTATCTGTATCAGCATTGCACATACTGTATGGATTTGTGGATTTTTCTCCCATTCTTCCCTGCAGATCTTCTCAAGCTCTGTTAAATTAGATGGGGAGTGGCGGTGAACAGCAATCCTCAAGAATTTCCACAAATTTAAATAGGATTCAAGGCTGGATTTCAGCTGGGCCACTCAAGGACTTTCACATTCTTGTTCTGAAGCCATTCCAGCATTGCTTTGGCTGTATTGCTTGGGGTCACTGTCCTGTTAGACTGGGGCCGTGACCAAGTTAAGGTCATTTACATTCTGAAGTATGTTCTCATCAAGGATTTGCCTGTGTCCTTGCCGCTGAAAAGCATCCCCATAGCATGATGCTGCCACCACCATGCTTCACGGTAGGGATGGTGTTAAACCAGTGATGGGCTGTGTGTGCCTGGTTTTCTCTAGTCATATAGAAGAAGAAAAAAACGATCTAGAAGTCATAGCCTTATGCTCAGAGTGTTTCACATGCATTTTTGCTTACTCCAGGTGTGCTGTCATGTGCCTTTTTCTCAGGTGTGACTTCCATCTGGTTATTCTCCTATAAAACCCAGATTGGTGAAGTGCTGTAAAGACTGTCGTCCTTCTGGCAGGTTCTTCCATCTCGGCCAAGGAACTCTGTAGTTCTATCAGAGTGGGCATTTGGTTCTTGGTCACCTCGCTCAGTTTGGTCGGACAGCCAGCTCTATGCAGAGTCTGGATAGTTCCATATTTTTTAAATTTCCCAATGAGATGGAGACCACTGTTCTCATGGAAACTTTAAACACAATAGAAATAGTTTTATAGCCATTCCCAGATATATTCCTCCTCTCAATTGTATCTAGTCGATCACAGGACAGTTCCCTGGACTTCATGGTATAGTTTCTGCTCTGACTTGCGCTATCAACAGTGGGAACTTATATAGACAGGTGTGTTTCTTTCTAAATCATGTCAAAACAATTGAATTGGCCACAGGTGGACTCCAATCAAGTTCTCGTGACATCTCAAAGATGATCAGAGTATATTGGATGCACCTGAGCTCAATTTGGAGTGTCATAGAAAAGTGGTGTGAATACTTAAGTAAATAAGATAGTTCTGTAAAAAAATATAGCAATTTAAATTCAGGCTTTAATTAAACAAAATGTGGTCATTTTTAGGGATATGAATAATACAATATAAGGGGTATGAATTCTTTCTGAAAGCTCTATAGAGAGAATACAGTAGACGGCATGTGTGAAAAAGTGATTGATGATCTATTTTTAGTGTCACTGGTTTATGCCCTTTTATGGACATCCTGTCTGGATGTTCTCACACTGTCGAGTGAGTGCTTATGTAATATGATAGTGCAGCTGTTCTTTTGAAGTAAAGTACACTGCTCAAAAAAATAAAGGGAACACTAAAATAACACATCCTAGATCTGAATGAATGAAATATTCTTATTAAATACTTTTTTCTTTACATAGTTGAATGTGCTGACAACAAAATCACACAAAAATGATCAATAGAAATCAAATGTATCAACCCATGGAGGTCTGTATTTGGAGTCACACTCAAAATTAAAGTGGAAAACCACACTACAGGCTGATCCAACTTTGATGTAATGTCCTTAAAACAAGTCAAAATGAGTCTCAGTAGTGTCTGTGACCTCCACGTGCCTGTATGACCTCCCTACAACGCCTGGGCATGCTCCTGATTAGGTGGCGGATGGTCTCCTGAGGGATCTCCTCCCAGACCTGGGGAACAGGCCTGAATCCAATTGAGCACATCTGGGACATCATGTCTCGCTCCATCCACCAACGCCACGTTGCACCACAGACTGTCCAGGAGTTGGCAGATGCTTTAATCCAGGTCTGGGAGGAGATCCCTCAGGAGACCATCCGCCACCTCATCAGGAACATGCCCAGGCGTTGTAGGGAGGTCATACAGACACATCTAGCATTGTCTTGCATTAGGAGGAACCCAGGGCCAACCGCACCAGCATATGGTCTCACAAGGGGTCTGAGGATCTCATCTCGGTACCCAATGGCAGTCAGGCTACCTCTGGCGAGCACATGGAGGGCTGTGCAGCCCCCCAAAGAAATGCCACCCCACACCATGACTGACCCACCGCCAAACCGGTCATGCTGGAGGATGTTGCAGGCAGCAGAACGTTCTCCACGGCGTCTCCAGACTCTGTTACCTCTGTCACATGTGCTCAGTGTGAACCTGCTTTCATCTGTGAAGAGCCCATGGCGCCAGTGGCAAATTTGCCAATCTTGGTGTTCTCTGGCAAATGCCAAACGTCCTGCACGGTGTTGGGCTGTAAGCACAACCCCCACCTGTGGACATCGGGCCCTCATACCACCCTCATGGAGTCTGTTTCTGACCGTTTGAGCAGACACATGCACATTTGTGGCCTGCTGGAGGTCATTTTGCAGGGCTCTGGCAGTGCTCCTCCTGCTCCTCAAAGGCGGAGGTAGCGGTCCTGCTACGGCCTCCTCCATGTCTCCTGATGTACTGGCCTGTCTTCTGGTAGCGCCTCCATGCTCTGGACACTACGCTGACAGACACAGCAAACCTTCTTGCCACAGCTCGCATTGATGTGCCATCCTGGATTAGCTGCACTACCTGAGCCACTTGTGTGGGTTGTAGACTCCGTCCCATGCTATCACTAGAATGAAAGCACCGCCAGCATTCAAAAGTGACCAAAACATCAGCCAGGAAGCATAGGAACTGAGAAGTGGTCTGTGGTCACCACCTGCAGAACCACTCCTTTATTGGGGGTGTCTTACTAATTGCCTATAATTTCCACCTGTTGTCTATTCCATTTGCACAACAGCATGTGAAATTTATTGTCAATCAGTGTTGCTTCCTAAGTGGACAGTTTGATTTCACAGAAGTGTGATTGACTTGGAGTTACATTGTGTTGTTTAAGTATTCCCTTTATTTTTTTGAGCAGTGTATATGTTTGCAATACAAATGTAATGTTGATTGATGTGTTGATTGATTGACCTTATTGAACTGTTGAATGTGTTTGAACATTTGAAACAGTTGGGATTTTATGTAGTGAATGGGGAGGCCTAAGTTTAAAAAGTTGGGAATTTTTGTAGTGAACTTATGGAGTCAGCTTGTGAACCCCAGTAGAATGAAAAAAAGTCATTTCCAGGGTAGTTTTGCCTAAGTATAAGTAAGACTTGTGAACACCACAAGCGACAAGAAACCTTGAGAGATAAACTACATAAAACATAGCTCATTGACCAATTATTTGTATTGTTTCCTTCGTGTCAGGAAAACAATGACAAAAACATTGATGCCATTCTTTGTGATGCACCTGATTGTTTTAATGGTGTGATTGATACGAGTGAAGGACAAATGGGTTACATTTTCCAACCAGACGATTCAACAGTGAAGATTTTCACAGCTGCCTCAGCACACTTTTTCAGCAAAAAACAGGGAGTTTTTCGCCTGCGTTGCACATGAGAGAATGGCTTAAGATAAGACTTGCTCTATGTCAGATCGAACAGGCCCTGAATGGAACATCCCTGCCTGGGTAAGCATTGGAAGAGGAAGTCTGTGGTCGAGATGATTTGAAAGCCATAAGAATCTCTTCAGTGACCAATAGTCCAGACTCCAAAGTGACAATTTTAGGTTGTGCCGAATTCAATAGCTTAAATACCACCAAATCTGTTAGCACATACAATTGAAGTCAGAAGTTTATTTACACCTTAGCCAAATACATTTATACTAAGTTTTTCACAATTCCTGACATTTAATCCAAGTAAAAATTCCCTGTTTTAGGTCAGTTAGGATCACCACTTTATTTTAAGAATGTGAAATGTCAGAATAATAGTAGAGAGAATTATTTATTTCAGCTTTTATTTATTTCATCACATCCCAGTAGGTCAGAAGTTTACATACTGTACACTCAATTAGTATTTGGTAGCATTGCCTTTAAATTGTTGGGTCAAATGTGTCAGGTAGCCTTCCACAAGCTTCCCACAATAAGTTGAGTGAATTTTGGCTCATTCCTCCTGACAGAGCTGGTGTAACAGTCTAATCAAACCAAATCAAATCAAATGTATTTATATAGCCCTTCGTACATCAGCTGATATCTCAAAGTGCTGTACAGAAACCCAGCCTAAAACCCCAAACAGCAAGCAATGCAGGTGTAGAAGCACGGTGGTAAGGAAAAACTCCCTAGAAAGGCCAAAACTTAGGAAGAAACCTAGAGAGGAACCAGGCTATGTGGGGTGGCCAGTCCTCTTCTGGCTGTGCCGGGTAGAGATTATAACAGAACATGGCCAAGATGTTCAAATGTTCATTAATGACCAGCATGGTCGAATAATAATAAGGCAGAACAGTTGAAACTGGAGCAGCAGCACGGCCAGGTGGACTGGGGACAGCAAGGAGTCATCATGTCAGGTAGTCCTGGGGCATGGTCCTAGGGCTCAGGTCCTCCAAGAGAGAGAAAGAAAGAGAATTAGAGAGAGCATATGTGGGGTGGCCAGTCCTCTTCCGGCTGTGCCGGGTGGAGATTATAACAGAACATGGCCAATATGTTCAAATGTTCATTAATGACCAGCATGGTCAAATAATAATAAGGCAGAACAGTTGAAACTGGAGCAGCAGCACGGCCAGGTGGACTGGGGACAGCAAGGAGTCATCATGTCAGGTAGTCCTGGGGCATGGAATTAGAGAACGCACACTTAGATTCACACAGGACACCGAATTGGACAGGAGAAGTACTCCAGATATAACAAACTGACCCCAGCCCCCTGACACATAAACTACTGCAGCATAAATACTGGAGGCTGAGACAGGAGGGGTCAGGAGACACTGTGGCCCCATCCGAGGACACCCCGGACAGGGCCAAACAGGAAGGATATAACCCCACCCACTTTGCCAAAGCACAGCCCCCACACCACTAGAGGGATATCTTCAACCACCAACTTACCATCCTGAGACAAAGCTGAGTATAGCCCGCAAAGATCTCCGCCATGGCACAACCCAAGGGGGGGCGCCAACCCAGACAGGATGACCACATCAGTGAATCAACCCACTCAGGTGACGCACCCCTTCCAGGGACGGCATGAGAGAGCCCCAGTAAGCCAGTGACTCAGCCCCTGTAATAGGGTTAGAGGCAGACAATCCCAGTGGAAAGAGGTGAACCGGCCAGGCAGAGACAGCAAGGGTGGTTCGTTGCTCCAGAGCCTTTCCGTTCACCTTCCCACTCCTGGGCCAGACTACACTCAATCATATGACCCACTGAAGAGATGAGTCTTCAGTAAAGACTTAAAGGTTGAGACCGAGTTTGCGTCTCTGACATGGGTAGGCAGACCGTTCCATAAAAATGGAGCTCTATAGGAGAAAGCCCTGCCTCCAGCTGTTTGCTTAGAAATTCTAGGGACAATTAGGAGGCCTGCGTCTTGAGACCGTAGCGTACGTGTAGGTATGTATGGCAGGACCAAATCAGAGAGATAGGTAGGAGCAAGCCCATGTAATGCTTTGTAGGTTAGCAGTAAAACCTTGAAATCAGCCCTTGCTTTGACAGGAAGCCAGTGTAGGGAGGCTAGCACTGGAGTAATATGATCAATTTTTTTGGTTCTAGTCAGAATTCTAGCAGCTGTATTTAGCACTAACTGAAGTTTATTTAGTGCTTTATCCGGGTAGCCGGAAAGTAGAACATTGCAGTAGTCTAACCTAGAAGTGACAAAAGCATGGATTAATTTTTCTGCATCATTTTTGGACAGAAAGTTTCTGATTTTTGCAATGTTACGTAGATGGAAAAAAGCTGTCCTTGAAATGGTCTTGATATGTTCTTCAAAAGAGAGATCAGGGTCCAGAGTAACGCCGAGGTCCTTCACAGTTTTATTTGAGACGACTGTACAACCATTAAGATTAATTGTCAGATTCAACAGAAGATCTCTTTGTTTCTTGGGACCTAGAACAAGCATCTCTGTTTTGTCCGAGTTTAAAAGTAGAAAGTTTGCAGCCATCCACTTCCTTATGTCTGAAACACATGCTTCTAGCAAGGGCAATTTTGGGGCTTCACCATGTTTCATTGAAATGTACAGCTGTGTGTCATCCGCATAGCAGTGAAAGTTAACATCAGGTTTGGAGGCCTCTTTGCTCGCACACGCTTTTTCAGATCTGCCCACAAATTGTCTATGGGATTGAGGTCAGGGCTTTGTGATGGCCACTCCAATACCTTGACTTCGTTGTCCTTAAGCCATTTTGCTACAACTTTGTAAGTATGCTTGGGGTCATTGTCCATTTAGAAGACCCATTTGCGACCAAGCTTTAACTTCCTGACTGATATCTTGAGATGCTGCTTCAATATATCCACCTAATTTTCCTTTCTCATGGTGCCATCTATTTTGTGAAGTGCACCAGTCCCTCCTGCAGGAAAGCACCCCCACAACATGATGCTGCCACCCCGGTGCTTCACAGTTGGGATGGTGTTCTTCGGCTTGCAAGCATTTGTCCTCCAAACATAACGATGGTCATTATGGCCAAACAGTTCTTTGCACTTTTTGCACCCAAGTACGTTCATCTCTAGGAGACAAAACGCGTCTCCTTCCTGAGCGGCATGATGGATGCGTGGTCCCATGGTGTTTATACTTGCGTACTACTGTTTGTAAAGATGAACGTGGTACCTTCAGGCGTTTGGAAATTGCTCCCAAGGATGAACCAGACTTGCAATTTTTTTCTGAGGTCTTGGCTGATGTCTTTTGATTTTCCAATGATGTCAAGCAAAGAGGCACTGAGTTTGAAGGTAGGCCTTGAAATACATCCACAGATACACCTCCAATTGACTCAAATTATGTCAATTAGCCTATTAGAAGCTTCTAAAGCCATGACATAATTTTCTGGAATTTTCCAAGCTGTTTAAAGGCACAGTCAATTTAGTGACACACTGGAATTGTGAAATAATCTGTCTGTAAACAATTGTTGTAAAAATTACTTGTGTCATGCACAAAGTAGATGTCCTAACCGACTTGCCAAAACTATAGTTTGTTAACAAGACATTTGTGGAGCGGTTGAAAAACAAGTTTTAATGACTCCAACCTAAGTGTATGTAAACTTCCGACAACTGTAAAAAATATTTTACCCTTATTTAACTAGGCAAGTCAGTTAAGAACAAATTCTTATTTTCAATGACGGCCTAGGAACAGTGGGTTAACTGTCTGTTCAGAGGCAGAACGACAGATTTGTACCTCGTCAGCTCAGGGGTTTGAACTTGCAACCTTCCGGTTCCGGATCTGCATATGAATAAACGAGCAAGAAAATACAAATATACCGACCAAAATGCATATCTGTATGTATTTAATTATTTATTAACACATTCATTCATATATATTTACTCCTTTTTTTATTTCTTCCTCCATATGTTAATGAGGAGGTGTCAATCAACATCTGTGGGTGGTATCTAACACATCATTGGATGATCAATGTCACAGCACGGTGCTTGATTGTTTTTGCCTGACTCTGATGGTCCGAAAAGTAAACAATTAAACTACACACACTTGAGAGATTTACAACCGGTAGATACTGTAGCTACAGTAGACCAGTTCTTCTGGCAGTTTGTTAGTATGGCTGCAATCAGGCGAGCAATAGCCAGAGTGTTACCACACAGAGGCGGATGCAAGATGCAAGCAACGATGGTTTAATGAATGTAGTTCACAGCAGCAACATGACAGACAGACTGTACTCAGAAGGAATCCGACCCAGGAACTCGGGCGCATCTTCCGATCATAACGTGCTGAGAAAACCAGGGGAGTGTGTCCGGATGAGTAGGAAGGAGCACAGCAGATAATCCACACAAGAGAAGAGCACGGACACACGACAACCTCAGAGAAGAAACAACGATCTGACAACAAGAAACACTGGTAACAGAACATATAAAGGGAAGATAAGTGGTTCCAGCTGGCGCAGACAATCAGGCCGAGATTGGGAAACCACGCCCACACAAACACTGGAGAGAGAGAGAGAGAGAGGGAGGCAGTGGATTCATGAACCGTGACAATACCCCCCCCCCCCCCCTAGGAACGCCTCTTGGCGTTCCCAGGCGAATTTACCTGTCGATTGAAATCATCGATAAGGGAGTGATCCAGAATGTCCCTAGCAGGTACCCAACTTCTCTCCTCCGGGCCGTAACCCTCCCAGTCCACCAGGTACTGGAATCCGCTTCCCCTCCTTCTAGAGTCCAAAATACGATTGACAGAAAAGGTGGTCTCCCCATCAACAAGTCGTGGCGGCGGGGGAACCGGGACCGGCGGGTTAATGCGTGCCTGAAACACAGGTTTAATTTTAGACACATGAAAGGTAGGATGAATTCTCCTATACGCCGGAGGAAGCTTGAGCCGGACCGCCACCGGACTAATGATCCTGGTGACTCTGAACGGGCCGATAAATTTGGGGGCAAGCTTGTTCGAAACGGATCGGAGTGGAATGTTCTTAGTAGAAAGCCACACTCTTTGGCCAACGACGTATACCGGAGGCTTCGACCGGTGGCGATCGGCCTTAGCCTTGGTGCGCGCCCCCACCCGGAGAAGAGTCTCACGGGCTCTGCTCCATGCGTGACGGCACCTCTGGATGAAAGCGTGAGCGGAGGGAACAGTGACCTCGGACTCCGTACTGGGAAAGATAGGTGGCTGGTAACCTAAACTACACTCAAACGGAGAGAGACCCGTGGCTGCCACTGGCAACGAATTGTGAGCGTACTCAACCATAGAGAGTTGTTGACTCCAGGAAGAGGGATTCTTAGAAACCAAACATCGCAACACTCTCTCCAAATCTTGGTTGGCCCTCTCCGTTTGACCGTTGCTCTGGGGATGAAACCCTGAAGACAGGCTGACACTCGCTCCCAGTAACCTACAAAACTCTTGCCAAAACTTGGACACAAATTGGGGCCCCGGTCAGAAACTACGTCCATCGGCAGGCCATGTAAGCGAAAGACGTGATCCACGACAGTTACCGCTGTCTCCTTGGCAGATGGTAATTTAGGCAAGGGAATAAAATGAGCCGCCTTCGAGAACCGGTCCACCACGGTCAAAACAACCGTCTTGCCCTGGGAGAGCGGGAGGCCGGTAACAAAATCTAGCGCGATGTGGGACCAGGGTCTCGAAGGGACCGACAGCGGTTGGAGTAACCCATCTGGGGGTCGATTAGAAGTCTTCCCAGTGGCACAAACCGAGCAGGCCAAGACAAAACTGTGAATGTCACGAGCCATCAGTGGCCACCAAAAGCGTTGCTTAACCAAAAAGCTAGTGCGGCTGACTCCTGGATGACACGCTACGTTGGAGCAGTGCCCCCACCGAATAACATCGGATCGACACCCCTCCGGCACAAACAACCGATTAGGCGGGCAACCGGGCGGAGGCGTGACCCCCTCTAAGGCCGTTTTGACCCTCGATTCAACCTCCCATGTGAGTGTGGAGACCACTAGGGTCCCGGGTAGGATGCACTCGGGAGTGGATGGGCGTTCGGAATGGTCAAAAATGCGAGAAAGGGAATCGGGTTTGACATTCTTGGAACCCGGGCGATACGAGAGAGAGAAGTCAAAACGTCCGAAAAAGAGTGCCCACCGCGCCTGTCTGGAGTTGAGTCGCTTGGCGGTTCTGATATACTCCAAATTCTTGTGATCGGTCCAAACTATAAAAGGTACCCCCGAACCCTCTAACCAATGGCGCCACTCCTCCAGTGCTAACTTCACTGCCAACAACTCTCTGTTGCCAATGTCGTAGTTGCGTTCCGCAGGTGATAACCGATGGGAAAGGAACGCGCAAGGGTGCATCTTGTCGTCAGAAGAGGAACGTTGGGAAAGTACCGCACCTACCCCCACCTCTGAAGCGTCCACCTCCACCACGAACTGACGCGAGGGATCGGGAGCTATGAGGATAGGAGCCGAAACAAAGCGGCTCTTGAGTTTGGCGAATGCAGCCTCGGCTGTATCGGACCACCTGAACGTCACTCTGGGAGAGGTTAAGGCGGTAAGAGGAGCGACTATCTGGCTAAAGTTGCGAACGAAACGCCGGTAGAAATTGGCGAATCCCAGAAACCTCTGTAGGGCCTTACGGGAATCTGGGCTTGGCCAATCCACCACAGCCTTAACCTTGTCGGGATCCATGCGAATACCTTCAGTCGAGACGATGTAACCTAGGAATGGAACGGATTGTGCATGAAAAATGCATTTCTCCGCCTTGACAAAAAGTCCATTCTCCAACAACCTCTGAAGCACTCGTCTGACGTGTTGAGCGTGTTCCTGGAGAGAAGAAGAAAAATCAGTATGTCATCCAGGTAAACATATATGAACTGATCAATCATATCTCTCAGCACGTCATTGACGAGTGCCTGGAAAACCGCTGGGGAGTTGGATAGCCCAAAAGGCATGACCAAATATTCGAAGTGCCCTCTGGGGGTGTTAAACGCGGTCTTCCATTCGTCCCCCTCCCTTATGCGAACCAAATGATATGCATTACGTAAATCCAACTTAGTGAACACGGATGCTCCCTGTAACCTTTCAAAGGCGGAGGACATCAACGGTAAGGGATAGGTATTCTTCACTGTGATGTTATTCAACCCACGGTAATCAATGCAAGGACGCAGAGATCCGTCCTTCTTCCCCACAAAGAAGAACCCCGCCCCGCTGGAGAAGAGGAAGGACGAATGAATTTAGATGCCAGAGAACCAGAGATGTATCTCTCCATAGCCTCCCTCTCAGGAACAGAAAGTGAATATAACTTGCCTTTAGGCGGAGACTCACCTGGCAATAATTCTATTGCACAGTCATAGGGACGATGCGGAGGAAGGGAAGCAGCACGGGACTTACTGAACACCTCCTTCAGGTCGAGGTATTCAACGGGCACGTTAGACAAATCCACTGCCTCCTCTAGAAACACAGAATCAGACACAGACGAACAAGCAGACACTAAACAGGACTCAAGACACTTGTTACTCCACATGGATATAGAGTTATGACCCCAGTCAACTCTGGGGTTGTGTTGGGTGAGCCAAGGGTGGCCGAGAACTAATGGTGCAAGGGGTGAGTCCATGAGTAGGAATGATAGTGTCTCAGTGTGATTGCCAGAAGTGATGAGTGTGATAGGTTCAGTGGTGTGAGAAATGTTGGGGAGTTCTTGACCATTGAGAGCGTTGACGGATATATTGTGCGTGAGTGAGGTGATAGGGATCTGGAGTTTGTGAGCGAGCTTGAAGTCCATGAAATTACCCTCTGCTCCTGAGTCCAGTAAGGCTTGGGTGTCGTGCGTGTGGGTGGCCCATCTTAGTCTTACCGGGAGGAGAGTAGATGATGAGGTCTTCTCTGTGGTGACACCACCCGATAGTAGCCTCATGTTTACTACCGGGCCTGATCTTTTACCGGGCAGGAGTGGATAAAGTGGCCCGCTCTACCACAGTAGAGACAGAGTCCTTGGGATCTCCGCCTCTCCCTCTCTTCCCGGGAGAGGCGAGCTCTCCCCAGCTGCATGGGTTCGTGAGCGGAAGCTGAACTGGCCGTGTTCCCGACGCTGGCATGCCAGCCCTCCGTGTCGTTATACGGTCTGTTAGGGCATGCTCGGCGGCCAATACGACTCAGACGAGCGTCGACCCTCAGGGCTAGTTCCACTAGTCCATTTAAACTCCTGGGAAGGTCCAGAACATAAATCTCCTTCTGGATCCGGTCCTCCAGCCCATGCAGGAACATGTCCCACTGCGCCTCCTCGTTCCACTGACACTCTGCGGCCAGAGTGCGGAATTGGATGGAGTATTCCGATACTGAATGGTCTCCTTGGCGAAGGTCAGCGAGTAGTCTGGCCGTCTCCCTACCCGCCACGGCCCGATCGAAGACCCTTCTCATCTCCTCGGAGAGTGTCTGGAAAGAGGTGCAGCATGGGTCCTGGTTCGCCCACACCGCCGTTCCCCAGAGAGACGCTTTGCCTGATAGCAGTGTGAGTACGAATGCTACCTTAGACTGTTCACGGTTGAAGGTCCGTGGCTGCAACGAGAAATGCATGGAACATCTCGTAAGAAAGGCTCTGCAATAGTCAGGATCACCTGAATAACCCTCTGGTGTCGGTAGCCGTGGCTCTAGCTGGGAATCCGGCTCTGGCGGGGCGGGTTGAACTGCCGGTGTAGGTGGCGCAGCGGAACCCCTCAGATGTTGCAATTGTTGGGTCAGCTGGGATACCTGCGTCGAAAGGGCTTGTACTGCCCGACCTGTGCTGGAGATGTTCTCCTCTTGTTGATCCATTCTCGTGATACTGCGGGAAAGGAATTCGGTCAGACTCGTTGAACTCGCTGCATCCATGGTCTGGTCAGATCGTTCTGTTACCACACAGAGGCGGATGCAAGATGCAAGCAACGATGGTTTAATGAATGTAGTTCACAGCAGCAACATGACAGACAGACTGTACTCAGAAGGAATCCGACCCAGGAACTCGGGCGCATCTTCCGATCATAACGTGCTGAGAAAACCAGGGGAGTGTTTCCGGATGAGTAGGAAGGAGCACAGCAGATAATCCACACAAGAGAAGAGCACGGACACACGACACAACCTCAGAGAAGAAACAACGATCTGACAACAAGAAACACTGGTAACAGAACATATAAAGGGAAGATAAGTGGTTCCAGCTGGCGCAGACAATCAGGCCGAGATTGGGAAACCACGCCCACACAAACACTGGAGAGAGAGAGAGAGAGAGAGAGAGAGAGAGAGAGAGAGAGAGAGAGCGAGAAAGAGAGAG
The DNA here is from genome assembly GCF_036934945.1 of Oncorhynchus masou masou. Classification (NCBI taxonomy): domain Eukaryota; kingdom Metazoa; phylum Chordata; class Actinopteri; order Salmoniformes; family Salmonidae; genus Oncorhynchus; species Oncorhynchus masou. The sequence continues at coordinate 18,123,102 of NC_088225.1, read as the reverse complement.
GGAGGCAGTGGATTCATGAACCGTGACACAGAGACTTGGCAGTGCTGGCTAATGCTTCTGAAAACAGCGCCTCTCCAGATTACCTGCTTTTCCATGTGGAGGTGTAACAGAGTTTATTTATTTGCTTTCGTATTTAACCTTAACTGACTTGCCTAGTGTTAAGGGTTGCGTCAATTCGAATCTGGTATCAGAACAAGTATGACACTGAGTCACCGATTGTACACTATGTACTTTTTATTAGCTAAGCAATAAGTGTTAATAAGTGGTAATATATATACGGGTTCGTATATTCGTATATATTCGTCCGCTGTAACACCACGCAGGGTAGAACAGACAACTGACTTGTTCCTGACAAAGTTATTATAATATACTCTGACAGAAGTAGTTCCCGCTTCTGAGCTGGCCTGTCACAGAGTAGAGACTGGGCAATCGTTGATTGTTGGCGCACGAACTGGACCCAGCCCCCAGGCCCTTCAGCGGTCAGGCGTTGTTGTGTAGAATATCTGTGCGCTCATACTCTCGATACAGTTATCACATACCTGGCTCCTGTTATCTAACAAAAGACAGTTTGTTCTCTACACTACGTTCTGTATGTGTCCCTCGCAACTCATTGCACAGTTCCTGTTTTTATGTTATTCTGTATTTTTCCATCACGAGAAAGGCCCATGGCCCTGAAACTGTTAACAATGTCTCAAGTCAGCTATGTTGCATAAAACATACACTCACACAAGCCAACAGCAGATAATATTCAATCACATATGATATGGTAACGGGCTATAGTGCATAACACAGAACCTCACACTAGTTAAATAAAGAACAAATTCCTGTTTACAATGATGGCCATACCCACACGACACGACACTGGGCCAATTGTGCTCCGCCCTATTGGACTCCCATTCATGGCCAGATGTGATACAGCCTGGATACGAACCTCTTGCACTGATATGCAGTGCCTTAAACTGCTGCGCCACTTGAGAGCCTCGAGTTAAGAACATACCATAACCTCACTCCACAGCTTGCTTGAAATGTCGCCGATGGAGCTATTCAATTGGTATCTTTTGTATAGCTCAATTTGTTTTCATGTTGTGAAGCGGGCGGTCACCTCTGTTGGCAAGGTAGAGGAACATGGTTCAAGCACAGTCAGAGGCAAGTTCAGGGAGGCTGCACTATATGCTAAGCTAGCAAGATGGTCTAAGCATCTCACTCTCCATTGAATACACACGGTTGACATCAACACTCATAAAATATTCAAAATTATTATTCAAATAACAAGATGTTTCCACAAATCCAAAGAGGAATAAGCAGGAGCAACGAATCCTACTGTCATTATATCATATCTCTGGATTGATTATGTGTGTGAGAGTGTGTCGTGAGTGTGAGAGTGTGATACTTCCATCTGGTGGCATCCAGTCTTGCCAATTTAGGGACTTTTTTTTTGTTTCATTTTATTTTTGCGAATTTTCAGAACCCTTCAGTGACTTTATTGGTAAAAGGCTCTTTCGACAAATTCAGTTACTTTTCAGTTTGCCTTTGGGGGAGTTTTCACACCAAAGGTTTCTATGTTTTCTTTAATCTAGTGATCCATCAATGATGTGGCTATTTATTACCTATAATAACACCAACCGTTTCTGAATGCAAAGTGGTAATCGGATGTCTTATACAAACTCAGCTTGCAAGCTTAACATGATGTTTGCCCTTACTCATACTTTTCTTGACCCAAAATAGGTTTACCACAAGCGTTGTTTTTAAAATGGCATGGAGACAAACAAATTGACACATCTTGATTTTAGAGTTTTATTTTCAAAATCCACAACTAATCCATCCACAAGTAAAACGTACACAGTTTCACAGAAATGTCAATTTTTGAAATTGTCAGATTTTTTTCTGATTTAAGATAAACCCTGCTACTTTATTTGGCACTTAGGCACTTACTATAGTAATTTATTTAACATCTTGAAATGAGAACATGTTTTTATTATGTTGAACTCTTCATGACAGAATGTTAAAATGAGGTGAAATAAGAGTTACACTACACAAAAGGTACTCAATTGGTGGAACAACCCGCACTTTCCTCCTCCCTGGTATTTTGTACCAGTTTCTGTCTCTGTACAAAGGCATGGACTTAAAGCTATGGAAGATGGCAAAACATGTAATAATAATAATAATAATTGCTTGGACTTACAGGGCACTTTTCTAGACACCCAAAGCACTTTACAGTACAAGGAAAAACCTGCCACCCTAACCCCACTCACATACTTTTGCGATAAGTGCCATGGGAGTGACCACAAAGTTGGGACACCTGTTTAAGTCCCATCTTCTTCAATTTTATTGAGGAACATTACATTGTTCTTTAGCACTTCAACATTATTAAAAGGAAAGTGATGTTGTAAATTGGTACAGTATACTGTATGGTATAAATTACAGTGATCTGTCTTTGAACTTCCTGCCTTTCTGTTCATTTCGGAAGCATTTTTGTATTTTGTTAGTCTGTCTTTCCCCCTGGTGGCATTCATACACCTTCGTGCACACAATTTGAAAGGGAACACCATTGAATGTGAGGCTTTTACTCAACCAACTCAGTTTTTTTCCTGCCAAAGGCTGAGCATCTGTTGAAGATCAAGAATATGATATATTACTATTAGAAAGATAGGCTTGTAGGGAAACTAACAACGTTGCTCTATCAAATAGAATAACTCCTCCATGCTTGGAATGGAATCCCTTATACTAGATAGCAAATTTAGGTGAATAGCAGAAGGTTAGCCTCATACAAACCATCCTGATCTTGCAAGCTTACATTCTGTGTCGCGAAACATCATGTAAGCGCACGCGATCAGGATGTTTGTACGAGGCTAACAAAAGGGGAAAGTGCCAAGATGGTGGCTTGAACTGACGCTTTTTTACCGAGCTTCGTACCAAACTTCAGAAAGATTGTGAAAAAAAAAAAAAAAGTAGTCATTGCTATTTTTATTTTTCAAGATATAAGACCTTTCCTGTGACTGGAATGATAATTGGATCATTTATTTCAGCATGTCCATGCAAAGTCGTGACAAAAAAAGAAAGGAAGAAGTTAGCCGTTCTATTGCTAATCAGCAAGAGAGAAACGTGCTTATAGACAACTGCCATAACTACGCTTGGCCTTTGGATAATATCATGCTTTCGAATGATGTTGAAGATGACGAATTCCCCTCTTTACTGGTTACTCCGTGCAAATGCGAGGGGGTTACGAAACAATGTGCCTTATTTTTATTTGCTAAACAATTTTGAACAGATTGTTTCTTTTTTCAAGAGTCTCACTCAATTTCGGCTGATGCCAACTTCTGGAGGTCACAGTGGGGCAACGATATTTGGCTTTCCCATGGATCTGAACGCTCCGCTGGTGTCACTACAATGAAAAATACCTTTGGAGGTAATATTCTACTCCCCCTTGGTCACTTTATTTGTCTTGTGATCAGTTACAATGACATTACGCTCATTACTGTAAACCTCTACGGGTACAACTGCATACATGAGAATGATGAGTTGCTTGAATCTATAGACAAACATATACTTCATTGGTTATCTAAATTTCCCAATTCGTTATTATTGATAGGAGGGTACTTTAACATTACAATAGATAATTCAACTGATAGATGGCCCTCAGGTAGGCCAACCAATCAGAATTTGGGTTTAATACTTTTTATGGAAAAGTTTGATCTTACTGATATACGGAGACAGAGGTTTCCGGCAGACAGATCATTCACTTGGAGTAACAAAACAGGCTCCAGACAATCCAGAATAGATGTTTGGCTTATATCCAAATGTATTGATAGTGTGTTACTACAAGTATTTGTACTACTCCCTTCACAGACCATAGGGCCATTTACATTGATATCAAAATACTTACCCCTGATGCTAACCTGGGTAGAGCATCCTGCTGGAAGCTAAATAGCTCATTATTAAATAATGATATAGTTACATTTGAGGTTAAACATCTGCTCTCACACTTTAGGGAAAGGGCTTGTGAAGAAAAATCTTATTGCAAGAACTGGGAGCTCTTTAAATTTGAGGGTAGTAATCTTGGTAGTAATATTGCTAAGACCAGAAGAGCTGAGGAGGAAAAGGTGATCATTAAGATAACTTCCCTTTCTCAGAGGTCCCCAGCTGACCTCTTGGGGGAGGAGAAGATGGAACTAATTGAGTTACAAAATAAACTGGATAATATATAGAGATTAAAAGCAGAAGGAGCCTTTATTAGATCTAGGAAAAAATGGATTGAGGAGGGAGAATAGAATTCATCCTATTTCTTTAGACTTGAGAAATTTCACTCGGAAAATAACACTATCCATAAATTAAACATTGATGGTGTTATTACAGATGACCAAAAATTAATCGCTAAATAGTGTAGCAATTTTTACAGACAATTGTATAGCTGTTTGTACTGTCAGGAATCCACAGATATGTTTTTTTTAACTCACTGAATAATGTTCACTCTATCAGTGATATAGAATCTAAACAGTGTGATGAACCCATTAACGTTGAAGAGGTTATAGAGTCTATCAAGCATATAAAGAACAATAAATCACCAGGTGTTGATGGAATTACATCAAAATTTTACAAATTATTTTCTGAACAAGTAGCTCCCTTCCTATTTGAAGTCTTTTTAGAGAGTATTAAAAACAATGTTCTCCCTCCTACAATGAGTCAGGGGTTAATAACACTGATACCTACAGTGGGGCAAAAAAGTATTTAGTCAGCCACCAATTGTGCAAGTTATCCCACTGAAAAAGATGAGAGCCTGTCTTTATGTATGTGTGTGTGTGTGTGTGTGTGTGTGTGTGTGTGTGTGTGTGTGTGTGTGTGTGTGTGTGTGTGTGTGTGTGTGTGTGTGTGTGTGTGTGTGTGTGTCTCCCACTTGCTGGCCACTGGGCTTTATTTGTCATGTACATGTTAGGCAGATGTTATTGTGGGTGTAACGAAATGTTTGGGTTTCTAGCTTCAACAGTGCAGTAATATCTAACATCACCATATTTGCTAGTGAGTGGAAACGCCAACCGGATGCTTCACATTTATACATTCTGTGAAATATCTGTCTCGTTGTTCTGTGGTAGAACTCTACTCTTAACAGAGCCGAAAATGAGTTTTCTGTTTTCTGGTGCTCAGCTGGTCTAGGACTGTTGTAAAAGTGCAATGCCGGTGATTGCACGTAAGCAAAACAATGTTTGCAGTTCCCGTCCAGGAGGGTTAGCCCTATATGAAGATTACACACACTGCATAAGGACTCCAGTTGCCGAATGGCCCAACATTTCTATTAGTTACCTCTAACTACTATGCTATATTTGACCAATTTACAAGGGTACTTTTCAAAAGCTTCACATCCAGGTGAAGTGGAGATGTAAAACCACATAATGTGAAGTCACTGACCCCCCCCCTCATCCGTGCTACATTCAATAGAATTTCAGTTTACCACTTATCAGATTTTATTGGCATATTTCAATACCTTCCTATCCATATGATCTACAGACAAGGGTGGTGGTTTCCTTCAATTCTCTTATCAAAGTTACACTTTTTTGTTCCTCCCCTTTGATAGCCCTATTTGGTAACATAAAAGTCCACATTATGGCAAGAACTGCTCAAATAAGCAAAGAGAAACAACAGTCCATCATTACTTTTAAGAGATGAAGGTCAGTCAATCTGGAAGTTTCTTATAGTGCAGTCGCAAAAACCATCAAGCTCCATGATGAAACTGGCTCTCATGAGGATTGCCACAGGAAAGGAAGACCCAGAGTTACCTCTGCTGCAGTGGTGGAACAAACTCCCTCACGACGCCAGGACAGCGGAGTCAATCACCACCTTCCGGAGACACCTGAAACCCCACCTCTTTAAGGAATACCTAGGATAGGATAAAGTAATCCTTCTCCCCCCCCCCTTAAATGATTTAGATGCACTATTGTAAAGTGGCTGTTCCACTGGATGTCATAAGGTGAATTCACCAATTTGTAAGTCGCTCTGGATAAGAGCGTCTGCCAAATGACTTAAATGTAATGTAAATGTCTATATCCAAAGGGAAAACAAATTGAGTTGTTGTAGACCTTCGACCTGTGCGTGCCGGTAAGGAGTGATTTACATTGGAGGTGCTTTTTTGGTTGCTTGTACATTTTTATTTAGAACATTTTTGCTAGTACACACCAGCCATAATGGGATTAAATAAAGAAAGTTGCTCAGCAAAACTCTTTGATGATCAACTAATGTATATTGACATAACGCTTGTAGAGTTTAAATTAGCTTTCTGAGTGTTTGAGGTCTGGTTCAGCGAGCTAGTACAAATGGTTTGCAGGAGAATTTTGCAAGCTGACGTCAGCTAGTTTGATAGTTGTACGAAAACTCTGCGGCGTGGCAATGCTGTTCTCTTAGAAGTCTGCATCAACCATTAATGGATTTACTCTTCATTTGATAGCTGTAATTGTGATGTCGATTTGACGTATGAATGTTTTGGTAACAAATTCCCCAAAAATTATCCTGAAAGACACAAACAATGGTTTATTAATATGAAGTGTAAAGAGTGGAATCCGCAACAAAACCACCGTGTGTGCTCTGTTCACTTTGAAGACAAGTATATTTGCGGGAGGGACATACGTCAACGCCTCACGCCAGTCGCAGTCCCGACTATATTCGACTATCCAAAAAACTTTCAAAATAAGGTACTTTTAATATAACCTCTGACTTTTTCCTCATTTGTTGCTCAACTCGGCCTTGATGTACTACACAAACTGAGGTTCAATTGGCACATGCTCATTGGTGCTGAGTTGAGCAACGCTATTGCTTTGCCAGATGTACAGGGATTATTTACTGGCGTTTTGCTCGAAGTAGACCTTTTCATATTTTCACAATATTGATCTTTGCAGAGTATTACCTGGTCAGTCAAAGATGTTTCCCCGAAGGTAAGTTGTTTACTCACAAGAACATCCAATAGCTTATGCTATATACCAGTAACTTATGCAACAACAAAAGATAAACGATGCACTTTATTTTCAGGTGGCATGTGAGAACATGGAGTTCCAACTTCCACCCCTCAAGCACATAATATTGGTAATGAAGGATGTGTAAACATTCCGTCTCTAATACAGAGTTCATCATTGGTTCATTGGCCTGTCTTTTTCTAATGCGATTGTGATCTAAAACCAAGAAAGGTCTGAGGAACATGGTTATAAGAACCTTTTTACGACTAGGGGGCAGTATTTTAATTTTTGGATAAAAAACGTTCCCGTTTTAAACAAAATATTTTGTCATGAAAAGATGCTCGACTATGCATATAATTGACAGCTTTGGATGGAGAACACTCTGACGTTTCCAAAACTGCAAAGATATTGTCTGTGAGTGCAACAGAACTGATGTTACAGGCGAAACCCAGATAAAAATCCAATCAGGAAGTGCCGCATTTTTTGAAACCGCCTCATGCCAATGACTCCTTATATGGCTGTGAATGAGCTACGAATGAGGATACGTTTTCTACGTATTCCCCAAGGTGTCTACAGCAGTGTGACGTCTTTTTACGCATTTACGTTGAAGAATAGCCGTAAGGGACCACATTTAGCAAGTGGTCACATGATGTCTCCCGCAGAAAATCTTGCGTAAATGACTGAAGCCATTTTTCCAATCGCTTCTTATGAGAAACCAATTGTCTCGACGGATATATTATTGAATAGATATGTTAAAAACACCTTGAGGATTGATTCTAAACAACGTATGCCATGTTTCTGTCGATATTATGGAGCTAATTTGAAAAAAAGTTTGGCGTTGTAGTGACTGCATTTTCCAGTCGATTTCTCAGCCAAATGTGACGAACAAACGGGAGCTATTTCGCCTACAAAAATAATCTTTTTGGAAAAAAGGAACATTTGTTATCTAACTGGGAGTCTCCTGAGTGAAAACATCTGAAGATCTTCAAAGATAAATGATTTAATTTGGTTGCTTTTCTTATTTTCGTGAAAATGTTTCCTGCTGCCAGCAGAGCCTAGCATAGCATTATGCCATGATAAACCTACACAAATGCTTGTCTAGCGTTGGCTGTAAAGCATATTTTGAAAATCTAAGATGACAGTTTGATTAACAAAAGGCTAAGTTGTGTCTCAATATATTTAATTTGTGATTTTCATGAATAGGAAGATTTTGTAGGAACATTTATGTCTGCTGCGTTATGCTAATTCGTTTGAGGCTATGATTACGCTCCTGGTTCCGGGATTGATAGTCGCTATACATTGTCTCCCATTCTTACCCAGATCAAAGACGTATGGGAGTGGTTGGTTATAGACATCAGAGGGCCGCTACCCTTGACATTGAATGGACACCAGCACGTTCTGACCTTGACAGACTTTTACTCCAAATGGGTGGAGGCCTTCCCCCTGAGAGGTTGTAGCTCTACTGAGGTAGCACAGCATGTAGCTGAAGTCATCTCTCACTTTGGCTTCCCTTTTTTTGGAATTCACTAATGTTCTTGTGGCTGAATGGAAGCAAGTCCCTGCAGAAATGTTCCAACATTAGTCCGAAGCCTTCCCAGGAGAGTGGAGGCTGTTATAGCAGCAAAGAGGGACCAACTCCATATTAATGCCCATGATTTTGGAAGGAAATGTTTGATGAGCCGGTGTCCACATACTGTTGGTCATGTACTTCTGCAAGGTACACTACAACTTTGATGTTGGTTCATATATGCAGTCAACAGGTCAGAAGTGGTTCATTAGACAACCATGAGCTGTTTCAATTTGTTCATGTTTCAGATCAACCTTGCCTTAAACAGTCATCTGAAGCTGAGGGGGTTCTCTCTCTTATACCGTCATCGGCAAGTTGGATCACTGGATCTGACCACACAGGCCCTGATCAGCAAGTTTGTGTTTTAGACTCATTCTTTTGGTTGGTTTTTAATTTCATACTCAACTTTGACCATGGTGGCCTTCACCCCAACAGGATGGTGTCTGATCTTGTGAAGGACCATCCAGACAACTGGGATGTCTGCCTCCCTGCAAAGGTGTTCAGCCTGTGTTTCAAGGAGCACCCCAAGACCAAGCAGAGACCTTTCTCTCTGCTGTGCTGCAAAGGACCACAGCCGGTCACCACCCCTAGGGATCTGTCTGTAAGTTTACTCTCTTGTTATAGCTTAACTTTTATCATAATGGATTGCATTTCAATTGAATGGGTGTGTTTCTGCCTGTCCTTTTTATATTTCCTACAGTTCAGTCCTGCAGAGCTCAGAGAGAGTTCCTTTGCAATCCAGTCAAATCAAGAGGGTGGGCATGACACTGATCCGCAAGGTGAGTGTAATTCCTGTACCATAGCAGGGATTTTTCTGCCATTGTAATCCTTTATCGGGTCACTTAAATCCAAACAGTAAGAAATGTATTTATACAGTACCAGTCAAAAGTTTGGACACCTACTGTCACGTTCTGACCATAGTTCTGTTATTTTATTCTTTGTTTTAGTATGGTCAGGGCGTGAGTTGGGGTGGGCAGTCTGTTTGTTTTTCTATGTTGGTTTTTGTGTTCGGCCTAGTATGGTTCTCAATCAGAGGCAGGTGTCATTAGTTGTCTCTGATTGAGAATCATACTTAGGTAGCCTGGGTTTCACTTTTGGTTGGTGGGTGTTTGTTTCCGTGTGAGTGTTTGGGTCACACGGTACTGTTTCGGTTTTGTAAATTCATGTCATCGTTTGTTGTTTTGATTCAGTGTTCACTGCTTTCTTTAATTAAAATCATGAACACTTACGATCCTTACTCCTCCTCAGACGAAGAGGAGGAAATCCGTTACACCTACTCATTCAAGGGTTTTTATTTTTTTTTATTTCCTACATTGTAGAATAATAGAGAAGACATTAAAATTATGAAATAACCATGGAATCATGTACCTACACGTTGCCTTTGACAGCTTTGCAGACTTCTGGCATTTTCTCAACCAGCTTTACGAGTAATGCCTTTCCAACTGTCTTGAAGGAGTTCCCACATACTGAGCACTTGTTGGCTGTTTTCTTTCACTCTGCGGAACAACTCATCCCAAAAGATCTCAATTGGATTGAGGTTGGATGATTGCCTGGAGGTGTGTTTTGGGTCATTGTCCTGTTGAAAAACAAATGAGAGTTCCACCAACTTAAAACCAGATGGGATGGCATATCATTGCAGAGTCCTGTGGTAGCCATGAATTCTAAATAAATCACTGACAGTGTTACCAACAAAGCACCCCAGCACCCCACACCATCACACCTCCTCCGTGCTTCACAATGGGAACCACACATGCAGATATCATCCATTCACCTACTCTGCATCTCAAATTTGGACACATCAGACCAAAGGACAGATTTCCACCGGTCTAATGTCCATTGCTTGTGTTTCTTGGCCCAAGCAAGTCTCTGCTTATTGGTGTCCTTTTAGTCGTGGTTTCTTCACAGCAATTCGACCTTGAAGGCCTACTTCACGCAGTCTCCTCTGAACAGTTCATGTTGATGTGTCTGTTACTTGTACTCTGAAGCATTTATTTGGGCTGCAATTTCTGAGGCTGGTAACTCTTAATGTACTTATCCTCTGCAGCAGAGGTAACTCTGGGTGGTCCTTTCCTGTGGCTGTCCTCATGCCAGTTTCATCATAGAGCTTAATGGTTTTTGCGACTGCACTTGAATAAACTTTCAAAGTTCTTGATGTTTTCCAGATTGACTGACCTTCATGTCTTAAAGTAATGATGGACTGTTTCTCGGCTTATTTGAGCTGTTCTTGCCATTATATGGACTTGGTATTTTACAGAATCTTCTGTTTACCACCCCTACAACTGATTGGCTCAAACGCAATAAGAAGGAAATTACACAAATTGCATTTTAACAAGGCACACCTGTTAATTGAAATGCATTCCAGGTGACTACCTCATGAAGCTGGTTGAGAAAATGCCAAGTGTACGCAAAGCTGTCATCAAGGCAAAGGGTGGCTACTTTGAAGAATCTCAAATATAAAATATATTTTGATTTGTTTAACACTTTTTTTGTTGTTGGTTACTACATGATTCCATGTGTTATTTCATAGTTTTGATGTCTTCACTATTACTCTAGAAAGTTGTACAAATAAAGAAAAACCCTTGAATGAGTAGGTGTGTCCAAACTTTTGACTGGCACAATTTGGGTATATATGCCAAGAAGGGGCCTTTTAAATGTATTTATTTTTTAACACAGATTTTTTTGGTGATTGAGAAACGCTGTCTGTGTTAACTTAAACAACTCTAAAACCAGATTCAAAGAATGTAGAAAATATAATCAATCTATATAAACTCAGCAAAAAAAGAAACGTCCCTTTTTCAGGACCATGTCTTTCAAAGAATTTGTGAAAATCCAAAACTTCACAGATCTTAATTGTGAAGGGTTTAAACACTGTTTCCCATGCTTGTTCAGTGAAACATAAACAATTAACGACCGTTCCACAGGTGCATGTTCATTAAGACACTAACAGCTTAAAGATGGTAGGCAATTAAGGTCGCAGTTATGAAATCTTAGGACACTAAAGAGGCCTTTCTACTAACTCTGAAAGACACCAAAATAAATATGCCCAGGGTCCCTGCTCATCTGCGTGAACATGGCTTAGGCATGCTGCGAGGAGGCATGAGGACTATAGATGTGGCCAGGGCAATAAATTGCAATATCTGTACTGTGAGACGCCTAAGACAGCGTTACAGGGAGACAGGACGGACAGCTGATGGTCCTCGCAGTGGCAGACCACGTGTAACAACACCTGCACAGGACCGGTACATCAGAACATCACACCTGCAGGACAGGTACAGGATGGCAATAACTACACGAGTTACACCAGGAACGCACAATCCCTCCATCAGTGCTCAGACTGCCCGCAATGGGCTGAGAGAGGCTGGATTGAGGGCTTGTTGGCAGGGGGCTGTTGTAAGGCAGGTCCTCACCAGACATCACCGGCAACAACGTCGCCTATGGGCACAAACCCATCGTCGCTGGACCAGACAGGACTGGCAAAAAGTGCTCTTCACTGACGAGTCATTGTTTTGTCTCATCAGGGGAGATGGTCGGATTTGCGTTTGTTGTCGAAGAAATGAGCGTTACACCGAGGCCTGAACTCTGGAGAGGGATCGATTTGGAGGTGGAGGGTCCGTCATGGTCTGGGGTCGGTGTGTCACAGCATCATCGGACTGAGCTTGTTGTCATTGCAGGCAATCTCGGCACTGTGAGTTACAAGTTGTAGAGAAGACATCCTCCTTCCTCATGTGGTACCCTTCCTACAGGCTCATCCTGACATGACCCTCCGGCATGACAATGCCACCAGCCATACTGCTCGTTCTGTGTGATTTCCTGCAAGATAGAAATGTCAGTGTTCTGCCATGGCCAGCAAAGAGCCCGGATCTCAATCCCATTGAGCATGCCTGGGACCTGTTGGATCGGAGGGTGACTCCCCGCAATAATGTCTGGGAACTTGCAGGGTCCTTGGTGGAAGAGTGGGGTAACATTTCACAGCAAGAACTGGCAAATCTGGTGCAGTCCATGAGGAGGAGATACACTGCAGTACTTAATGCAGTTGGTGGCCACACCAGATGCTGAATGTTACTTTAGATTTTTGACCCCCTCCCCCCCTTAATTCAGGGACAAATTCCATTTCTGTTAATCACATGTCTGTGGAACTTGTTCAGTTTCTCAGTTTTGAATCTAGTGCTTATACAAATATTTACATATGTTAAGTTTGCTAAAAATAAACTCAGTTGATAGTGAGGACTTTATTTTTTAGTTTATATATATTTTTGAACTACTGGGAGAATTGAAAATGCCCAAAACAATTAATTTAGCACTGCATTAGCCATGGCTAAATTCTTAGGATTGTAGGAAAATTATTTATATGCAAAGATGTATCTACACTGCCAAGATGTGGCCTTTAAAAATGCCACTAAGCACCCTTTGATCCAGAAAAAACCCTGCTATAATATATATCACACACTGAGTTGATGATTGAGGGACAAAATTCTTGCTTCGACAGAATTGGTAGAATGGTATGGTTTCCAGCCAAGGTTGAGTTTGGGCCGTTCCCAGCTATCCCTTCAGTTCGCTAGCTACAGGTTTACCTCTTCAGACTTTTCGATAGATGTTTGAGAATAACATATCGTTTAAATTAAGTGAATACTTAGTGTATTACATAGCGTGTTAACTATTCTACATTTTATTGTAATTATGTTTTGTTGCAATTTGTTGGTCATATTGTGTTTATGTGCATTTGTTATTACAGGCATGGTTGGCACTGAATCTGGGAAGGAAAGAGCACAGTTACAAGGGTCTCCTTTTTTAGGAGCAACACAGAGTAACACGGACGGTAACACCATCAGTAACACGGACGGTAACCCCAACAGTGAACCATCCTCTGAAGATCATCATGCATCATGGAAACCTGAATCATTTATTGGATGAGCGCTCTTATCAGTCATGCTGCCATATTTTTGGGGAGTAGGTTATTTTGGTTTTCTAAGGTGTGATCATTTTGTTGAAAAACACTTTGGTTCAATGTTTGGCTGGTGTACTGTTTCAAGATTATTAGCAGAGACATCAGTGGGTCAGGAATTTATGTACCACGTGCATCAATTCAATCAGCCAAAACATCATACATAGATTGATTAATGATAAGCAATTGCTTTATTTTGAAATCAAGTTGTATTTGTCAAGTGCTGAATTCAACAGGTGTAGGGTGTACTGTTAAATGCTTACTTAAGAAAGGAAACGGTAACAATAAAATAAGAACAACCAGGCTCTATACAAGGAGTAACAGTACTGAGTTGAATGTGTAGGGTACGTGGTAGGTGAGGTAATATGTAGGGGTAAAAATGACTAGGCAATAAGGATAGATCATTAACAGAGTGGCAGGTGTGTGTGTGTGTTGGAGTGTCAGTGCAGTGCAAAAAAGGGGGGGTCAATGTAAATAGCTGGGGTAGCAATTTGATTAGCTGTTCAGCAGTCTTATGGTTTGAGGGTAGAAGCTGTTAAGGAGCTTTTTGGTCCCAGGCTTGCCACGCGGTAGCAGAGGGAAGTCTATGACTTGGGTGGCTGAAGTCTTTGACCATTTTAAGGCCTTCCTCTTACACCATCTGGTGTAGAGGTTCTGTTTAGCAGGGAGCTTGGCCCCAGTGATGTACTGGGCTGTACACACTACCCTCTGTAGCGCCTTATTGCGGATGCCAAGCAGTTGCCATACCAAGAGCTGATGCAGCCAGTCATGATGCTCTCAATGGTGCAGCTGTAGAACTTTTTAAAGATCTGAGCGCCCATGCCAAGCTTCCTGAGGGGGAGAGGCGTTATAATGCCCTCTTCACAACTGTGATGTCTTTGGACCGTGATCGGTCCCTAGTGATGTGTACAATGAAGAACTTGAAGCTCTCGACCTGGTCCACTAGATGTGAATGGGGGGTGTGCTCAGCCCACTGTTTCCTGTAGTCCACTATCATCTAATTTTGTCTTGCTGACGTTGAGGGAGAGGTTGTCCTGGCACCACACTGCCAGGTCTCTGACCTTCCTGTAGGCTGTCACATCATCGGTGATCAGACCTTACTTGATCTTGATTTCAAAGGACATGAAGACAAATGCATTTCTAGCTATTTTAATCATATGTACCATATTAAAGGCTGTTGAGGCCATACTCTAACTCTAGTTGGGAGCACAGTCACTGATGTCTGACATGGGTAAGTCCATTTGAATTTAATCACTTATTAACCTCAACCCTTTTGATTTGAACAAAACCTTACATACGCATGCTGAACCAAAATATAAACGCAACATACAACAATTTCAAAGATTTTACTGAGTTACAGTTAATATAAGGACATCAATCCATTTTTAAATGAATTATTTAGGCCTAATCTATGGATTTCACTTGACTGGGCAGGGGTGCAGCCATTGGTCAGATTGAGTTTTTACCCATAAAAGGCCTTTATTACAGACATACTGTTTACACGTGGTCTACAGTTGTAAGGCCGGTTGGATGTAGTGCCAAAATATCTAAAACAACGTTGGAAGCAGCTTATGGTAGGGTAATGTGCTTTCAATTATCTGGCAACAGCTCTGGTGGACATTCCTGCAGTCAAGCATGCCAATTGCACGCTCCCTCAACTTGAGACATCTGTGGCATTGTGTTGTATGACAAAATTGCATACAATTCTAGGATCTTTTATTTCAGCTCATGAAAAATGGGACCAACACTTTACGTGTTGCGTTTTCATATTTTTGTTCAGTATATTTTATAATTTCGTGAAAGAAAAAAATGAAATGGGGTATCTAGTGCAAGCAACTCGTGCTTGTCTTTTACTTTCAGTTTATCCACCAGCTGAAAATACTTTCTTTTTCGTTTATTGAAAAGCTATTTAATGGCACAATGATTCTGAACACTATGGCTTGTCACAAATGAAAACAATTAAACTTAGTGTTTCACAATCATTCAACTTCTACTGCAGCTATATAAAGGACATTTTCTGAATTACAATGCAAAAATATTACGTATAGCTTCTTTAACCTTTTAATGTAAATGATTTAACGTGTACACTTCGGTTCAACTTTGATCTCCTTGGCATTCAGGTCCCAAAAGTAACTTTCTTACTACTTATTCCATGATCAAACATGTAGGAACGTTTTTTTTAAATCAAAAGGGATGCTTTAAAAAAGTGATCGAATTCAAAAAAATTTACCCACTTGCAAATATTTCTCTCATGGCTCTCATCAAAGGCTGGAATATGAACCACATGGAATTGAGTTATTTGTTAAATGCAAAGATACTTGTATGCTTTATAATGTATTTATTATGGGTGTCTCTTGTTTTTGTGGAGCATGCAGGTGATAGAGTTTTAACCAAATGTACAATTTAAGAAATATTCTCAAAACAAAGTTGTTAATACAATTTGTGGACCTAAGAAGGCAAGTGCTGTGTGCCCCATTCTGGCATATTGCACACACACACACACTGCTTTTGGACCGCTGTTGTGTGAGGGGTTTTACTAGGATGTATACAGCTACTACCAGAAGTTACTTTTCGTAGCAGGTTAGGAGAATTGGGTTCAGGATAGGGTTAGCTAAAATGCTGTCCTAAACTGCTACGAAAAGTCACTACCGGTTCTAGCTGTACTCCATAAAGTCCCAACCGGATGAGTGTTTTGTGATTCTCTCAGTGCAGCATGGGATGACGGTGGCGTTAGTTCAAACCAATGAGTTAGCATAAGAAGTGACCGAGAGAGATAGCGAGTGAAGAAGAGAAAAATATATTTATTTAAAACTAGCTTTAGCTTGACGGCCGTTATGCCATTTTGCAACTTTGGAAGCTGGGGAACAATAGTCTGTCAAGGGAGAGGGGGTGAGAGAAAGGGGAGATGGAAAAGAGAAGAGATAAGGTAGAAAAGAGGAAGAAAATGGTATTTGAAGGAGAAAAATAGTGAAATTCCACTTAAGAAATCAAATGTTTTTGATAGACAAAATACATCTGAGGCTTAAATTTACTAGGATTGATTCCCCATCTGTATTATGCTTTTACATTTTTTTTAACACTTAAGAGCATGATGTGAACAACATATAGACCAACCATTTTAGCAACATTGCAGTTTATTACCAAAATAAATATATAACAGAAGGGCAAAGTAAACAATATGCAATGCACAAAAAAACAGTGTATAAATAATGTAAGTGTTTGAGGGGAAACGGATGGTGATGCAGCTAGAGTGTAGGTGGAAAGAGGGTTTAGTTTGTGGATAGGTGGGAAGAGAACATTATGCAATTATTGACGATTTGAAATACATATATTTAATCGTTCTTTGTCCAAGGGAAGTTTAAAAACCCAGCAAAAAGCTACAATAAACAAACCCATGCCATGGCCAACACAGTAGTTAAAACATGCATGGAATTGTTGAGAGTACTATATTGTTGAGAGAACTTTATAAAGGCAGTGCCTGTCTGCTTGTCTGCTTGTTATTGAACTGCCCATTTATGTATATATATATATATATATATATATATATATATATATATATATATATATATATATATATATATATATATATTGCCTCTAAGTCCTTTTGTAAGCTTGTTTTGTGTGGGGAGTAGGGTTCCGGATGAAGCTGCTGTGGGTGCCGGTGTTGTCTGGAACGTCACATGGAAAACAAATGGCACAAAGCTCTGTCCAGGGCAGTTCAGGACTGGACCAGTCCACCACTACTGGTGCCACAGACATTCGGTGCTACAGACAGCTGGCGCTTCAGTGAATAGCTGCATCTGTGCATGATTGAAAGTGGTCCAACCGGAGCTGTGCGTTTTTAGTTTTGGCCTGCCCTGCTGTTTTTTGGAGGTAAATGTTATACATGCTCTTCTTGGTTGTACTAAGGGGCAGCAGGGCAGGTTTTTGCAGGCTGCAGAGGCTCTGTGGCTTGTGGGCATGGGTGAGGGAACTGAATGCCCTGGAGGAGCACTGACACGTCCTGAGTCTTCTACCTGCTGTTGTGCCACTGCACTCAGGTGTTCTGGTTCACTTCATACAGCTGCAGTGTGCTATTGGTCACCACCCGCTGCCTGATCTTCTTGTAGTCCCACGGAATGAGGGTTCACCTTGTCCGAGCTGCCTTATCCTTCTTCTGAGGACTAGGTAGAAGCCACACAGTCAGGTGAACACGGTCTCTACCTGATAAGGGAATTTATATGTTTAAGTAATGACTAAAGGATTCCACCCTGAAATCATATAATTGTATGAAATGTTAGTAGTCAGTGCGGCTTGGTTGGGTTGTGTTTCGGAAGAAGCATGGCTTTCGACCTTCGTCTCTCCCGAGCCCGTATGGGAGTTGTAGCGATGAGACAAGATAGTAACTACTAACAATTGGTTACCACGAAAAGGGGGTAAACATTTTAATAAAAAAAAAAAATGTTAGAAGTCATAATTCCATAATATGTGTGACTAGATTGTTGTGTTGCTGTGTGGTGGTGTGAGAGTTAAGAGAACAAAGGACAACAGGAAAGAGACTCCTTCCAAGGTCCCTCTTATCTGGGGAGGAAAGGAATGGCGAGAAACTGCCAAGGCGGGTAGAAAAGTGATAAACTGTGTGTGTGTAAGTAGGTGGGGGTGAGAGTTATAAAATGACATGTCTTTGCATTTTGGACTTTAGAACGTTCTCTGAAAAAACCTTACGGACCTTTTGCAGAAGCTGAGTCTTTGCCAAATGATTATTAAACCCAGGTTCTTACAAACATCGGGGATTGGTCAAGCTTAAATAATTGTTTAGTTATCATCATTGGGATTGAACATTTTGGTGACACTACCAAATGGCAGCGGTCAGGCCACTGGCAGATTTACCCCCACTTCCCCGAGTGCATCTCCTTGTGATCTCCACTCCAGGGATACAGGTATTGTTTTTTTGTGACCGGATGCAATCAATCACCAGCGTGTCTTGGTGAGGGACAGCATAAACAATCTGGTCCTTGTCACGCTGGCTCAGCTTCTTCCACAAGGATATTATAGTGACAGCTGGCTGGTTTGGCCTTGTGTTTTAGGTTATTGTCCTGCTGAAAGGTGAATTCATCTCCCAATGTCTGGCGGAAAGTAGGCTGAACCAGGTCCTCTAGGATTTTGCCTGTGCTTAGCTCCGTTCACTTTCTTTTTTTACTCTAACCCCCCCCCCAAGTCCTTAACGATTACAAGCATACCCATAACATGATGCAGCCACCACTATGCTTGAAAATATGGAGAATGGTACTCAATAATATTCCCCAAACATAACACTTTGTATTCAGGACAAAAGGTTAATTGCTTTGCCAATTTTTTGCAGTATTACTTGAGTGCCTTGTTGGAAACAGGATGCATGTTTTGGAATATTTGTATTCTGTACAGGCTTCCTTTTTACTGTCTTCTAGGATAGTATTGTGGAGTAACTATGTTGTTGAGCCATCCTCAGTTTTCTCCTATTACAGCCATTAAACTCTATAACTGTTTTTTAAAATCGCCTTTGATCTCATAGTGAAATTCCTGAGCGGTTCCCTTCCTCTCCAGCAACTGAGTTTGGAAGGACATCTGTAGCTTGTTGAGGGGAGAATGGCTCATAACAATGTCCAGAACGGAGCAAATGGAAGGGTATCAAACACTTGGAAACTTTGTTTGATGTATTTGATAACGTTCTGCACCAGTCATTACCATGAGCCCCTTCTCCCCCAATTAAGGTGCCAATTAAGGTGCCACCAACCTCCTGTGCTTTGTATTGACTGGGTGTATTTATACACTATCCAAAGTGTAATTAATAATTTCACTATGCTCAAAGGGATATTCAAGGTCTGCTTTTAGTATTTTTACCCATCGACCAATTTTTAGTTTTCACTTTTTTTTAACCAGGTAGGCCAGTTGAGAACAAGTTCTCATTCTCTACTGCGACCTGGCCAAGATTAAGCAAAGCAGTGCGACACAAACAACAACACAGAGTTACACATGGAATAAACAAACATACAGTCAATAACACAATAGAAAAGTATATATAGTGTGTGCAAATAAGGTAAGATTAGGGAGTTGAGGCAATAAATAGGCCGTAGTGGCAACGTAATTACAATTTAGCAACTAAACACTGGAGTGACAGATTTGCAGAATGTGCAAATTAGCGATACTGGGTGCAAAGGAGCAACAAAATAAAAATAATGAATAACAATATGGGGATGAGGTAGTTGGATGGGCTATTTACAGAGGTGCTATGTACAGGTGCAATGATCTGTAAGCTGCTCTGATAGCTGATGCTTAAAGTTAGTGAGGGAGATATGAGTCTCCAGCTTCAGTGATTTTTGCAATTCGTTCCAATCATTGGCAGCATAGAACATAAGGAAAGGCGTCCAAAGGAGAAATTGCCTTTGGGGGTGACCAGTGAAATATACCTGCTGGGGCGTGTGTTACGGGTGGGTGCTGCTATGGTGACCAGTGAGCTGAGATAAGGCGGGCTTTACCTCGCAAAGACTTATAGATGACCTGGAGCCAGTGGGTTTGTCGACGAATATGAAGCGAAGGCCAGCCAACGAGAGCATACAGGTCGCAGTGGTGGGTAGTATATGGGGCTTTGGTGACAAAACGGATGGCACTGTGATAGACTACATCCAATTTGCCGAGTAAAGTGTTGGAGGCTATTTTGTAAATGACATCGCCAAAGTCAAGGATCGGTAGGATAGTCAATTTTAATAGGGTATGTTTGGCAGCATGAGTGAAGGATGCTTTGTTTGCGAAATAGGAAGATGATTCTAGATTTAATTTTGGATTGGAGATGCTTAAAAAAGTCTGGAAGGAGAGTCTGGAAGGAGAGTTGACAGTCTAACCAGAAACCTAGAATATGTGGACAACTACAAATACCTAAGTCCGAACCGTCCAGAGCTGTGATGCTGGACGGGCGGGCAGGTGCGGGCAGGTGCGGGCAGCGATCGGTTGAAGAGCATGCTTTTACTTGCATTTAAGAGCAGTTGGAGGCCACGGAAGGAGAGTTGTATGGCATTGAAACTCGTCTGGAGGTTAGTTAACACAGTGTCCAAAGAAGGGCCAGAAGTATACAGAATGGTGTCGTCTGCGTAGAGGTGACACAGAGAATCACCAGCAGCAAGAGTGACATCATTGATGTATACAGAGTAAAGAGTAGGCCCGAGAATTGAACCCTGTGTCACCCCCATAGAGACTATCAGAGGTCCGGACAACAGGCCCTCCGATTTGACACACTGAACTCCGTTTGAGAAGTAGTTGGTAAACCAGGCGAGGCAGTCATTTGAGAAACCAAGGCTGTTGAGTCTGCCGATAAGAATACGGTGATTTACAGAGTCGAAAGCCTTGGCCAGGTCGATGAATACAGCTGCACAGTATTGTCTTTCATCGATTACGGTTATGATATCATTTAGGATCTTGAGCGTGGCTGAGTTGTACCCATGACCAGCTCGGAAACCAGATTGAATAGCGGAGAAGGTAAGGTGGGTTTCGGAATGGTCGGTGATCTGTTTGTTAACTTGGCTTTCAAAGACCTTAGAAAGGCAGGGTAGGATAGATATAGGTCTGTAACAGTTTGGGTCTAGATTGTCTCCCCCTTTGAAGAGGGGGATGACCGCGGCAGCTTTCCAATCTTTGGGGATCTCAGACGATACGAAAGAGAGGTTGAACAGGCTAGTAATAGGGGTTAGAACAATTGTGGTGGATAATTGTAGAAAGTGAGGGTCCAGATTGTCGAGCCCAGCTGATTTGTATGGGTCCAGATTTTGCAGCTCTTTCAGAACATCAGCTATCTGGATTTGGGTGAAGGAGAAATGGGGAGGCTTGGGCAAGTTGCTGTGGGGGGTGCAGAGCTGTTGACAGGGGTAGGGGTAGCCAGGTGGAAAACATGGCCAGCCGTAGAAAAATGCTTATTGAAATTCTCAATTATAGTGGATTTATCGGTGGTGACAGTGTTTCCTAACCTCAGTGCAGTGGGCAGCTGGGAGGAGGTGCTCTTATTCTCCATGGACTTCAGTGTCCCAGAACTTTTTGGAGTTTGTGCTACAGGATGTACATTTCTGTTTGAAAAAGCTAGCCTTTGCTTTCCTAACTGCCGGTGTATATAGGTTCCTAACTTCCCTGAAAAGTTGCATATCGCGGGGGCTATTCGATGCTAATGCAGTACGCCACAGAATGTTTTTCTATTGGTCGAGGGCAGTCAGGTCTGGAGTGAACCAAGGGCTATATCTGTTCCTGGTTCTAAATGTTTTCAATGGGTCATGCTTATTTAAGATGGTGAGGAAAGCACATTTAAAGAATAACCAGGCATCCTCTTCTGACGAAATGAGGTCAATATCCTTCCAGGATACCCGGCCAGGTCGATTAGAAAGGCCTGCTCGCTGAAGTGTTTTAGGGAGCGTTTGTGTTGGTAAAATTATGATTAAATGACTGAACAAATCATTTTAAATGGAACTGTAACTAAGTAAAACTTATAATCTGTTTTACTATATCTGATTAACAATATGAGTTCATAAGAAGGGATTCTGTGACATGGACAAGGAGTAATTAAAGTTAATGAACACCATTCCAACTAGGAAGAAACTAATGGGTTGGGGACTGTGTAAACACATAAGGTCGTTAACCTAGCGTTGAACCTACAGAAACTTAGCTCTGGGGTTTTTAGATAAGACAGTGAGTGCATTCCTAGGTTTTCTGTTAATTAGAACTGTCAGCTCAGTGGTGATCGATAATGTTGAGGGTCAAAAGTTACCTGGGAGTGTGTTAGTAAGTTAGAATGAACTTTTCACCTCACTTTGTCCCGGTCGAGAGGAGGGGATTCTGTTAAAGCAATGAAATGACGTCATGATCTGTATATAAACTGTTGCTCGTGGTTAAGTGTCAGCGCGCTCCGAGAATAAATTCTATTACCTATTATTGAAAGACTGGTCTGCGTCTATTTTATGCAAATAAGAATCTTAGAAATTCTCATAAAATAGATTAAGGGTTTTCAATTGATGAAAGCACATTGGCATAATTAAATTACAGTAACAGTTTGACAGTGATGAGGGGTGGTCGTTTGACCGCTGACCCATTACGGACCCAAGGAATGAGGCAGTGATCGCTGAGATCCTGGTTGATGACAGCAGAGGTGTATTTAGAGGGAAGGTTGGTCAGGATGATATCTATGAGGGTGCCCGTGTTTACGGATTTGGGTTTGTACCTGGTACGTTCATAGATAATTTGTGTGAGATTGAGGGTTTCTAGCTTAGATTGTAGGACGACCGTGGTGTTAAGCATGTCCCAGGTTAGGTCACCTAACAGTATGAACTGAAGATGGATGGGGGGCAATCAATTCACACATGGTGTCCAGGGCACAGCTGGGGGCTGAGGGTGGTCTATAACAAGCGGCAACAGTGAGAGACTTGTTTCTGGAAAGGTGGATTTTTAAAAGTAGATGCTCAAACTGTTTGGGCACAGACCTGGATAGCATGAGAGAACTCTGCAGACTAACTCCGTCCCCTTTGGCAGTTCTATCTTGTCACAATATTTTATAACATTTAGTTAAATAAGCTTTTATGCGCAGTAGAACTTTGAAATGGAAGTTATAGAACTCCCTCACATGCTTCTGTTATGGGAAAAAAGTCCACAATAAAACTGACATTAAATGTGTTTAAAGCATTGAGCCAGGAACTAGAGCTGACAGTAAAAATCTGTCGTTTTGCCCCTGAACAATGCAGTTCCCTGGTAGGCCGTAGTGGTAAATAGGAATTTGTTCTTAACTGACTTGTCTTGTTAAATAAATCAAGTAGCCTATTAATTTATATGCCTATGTAGACTACTGTAGCCTACCATTCGATACAATAACTATGTTGAAATGATATCACTGGAGTCATTGCAAATCAATTTGTGCCACTTGTGTAGTCTACCTGGAGCTGGCAAACTGATGTAATAAATAGCCTATAACTTCAGTTTATTGTTGTTGTTGCCTTGTATTATTAATGTCCATGTTTGGTTAATGAAATTGAAAGTTATCAATTATGTGTCATCGTCACAGTTCTATCGCAATTGCCGATCAGCTGTTATTAGAATGCATTAGATTGAGGGTAATAGTCTGACAGATTAGGTTACAGATAAAATATATATAAAACCCACTGACTGTTTTTGACAAGCATAGGCCTATTCAATTCCTATCCATGTTATTAATATTTGATTCAGTGATTGAAATTATAACCCCATCCTCAGTAGCCTATTCCAGAAGGCAAACAGCTCCTACATCGAAATCACCTCCCTATGCATGTTGAATAAATTAGTCTGACAATTTGAACTAAGCAAGCTGCTAAATCCTTCATTTTACATCTTGCCTCGGTTACTTTAGGCGATCTGAAATTAGATGTAGGCATATCAGGGGCTGTAGTCTATCTGCATCTATTTAACCAAACTATGACAAAGTTTAATTACAATCATAAACCCATATTTTAGTTAATAGGTCTAGCCTATGCTTATTGAAATGTCTGCCAAATAGACCATTTATAATGGTCTGCCAAATAGACCATTTATAATGGTTTTTAGTCTTAACATCTGGCACATAATGTCACAATTGCCAGAAAATTGCCTAACATTACAATTATTAATTCATCCGAGAGTTTCTAGCATAGAGATTTCGAGATCCTCTGTCCAACTTTCATCCCTCAAACATCCTCTGGGTGGTTCAGCCCTGAATGCTGATTGGCTGAACATGTGGCATATCAGACCATATACCACAGGTATGACCAAATGATTGTTACTGTTCTAATTGCGTTGGTAACCCGTTTATAATATCAATAAGGCACCTCTGGGGTTTGTGGTATATAGCACTCCTGTATCCAGGCACTCCACGGTGTGTCGTGCCTAAAGAACAGCATTTAGCCGTGGTATATTCGCCATATAGCCTTCCTCACCTTCCCGGGCCATATTGTTTAATCATAGCAGTCAAATTAGTTAAATCGTCATCCACTGATGGAAAATTATTTTAATGAGGGCGAATTATAATTTCTCTTGCAATATTTAAATTATTTTATTAGTCACTTTAGCTCTCAAGTATTTTAATGGCAACCCAAATTATTCTTCTTACGTCATTACAAATTATGTTGATATTTCTTCTTAATTTGCTCAATAATGTTACGCAAAAGGTTTTTTGGCCTAAATGTGGCAACTTCCCTTGCTGCTGAAAAAAACATGTTGGGGTAGTTGTGTGCCGTTTAACCGCACACAACCGTTGTAGAAAAGGCCCATGGAGTTGGTGGAATAATCCTTTAATTCATTGCCATTTACTCAGTTGGGCCAGTGGCACTTTAATTAGGTCAGGTGGAAATGTCTGACAGGTCTCAATTCCATAAAAGGAGGAAAATGCCATCGCCTGATCTCGCTGCTTTCTCTTCCTTAACTCCATCTGATCCAGAAGTTCTGTGCGTCCATGAATCCACACTACTCAGTAAATATACCACTTTATGGTTAAAGGAATTCCTGCCTCAGTCTCATCCATTCCTCTGTCACCTGACCACCTGTTCACCTTCACTGTCAGTCATCCTACCTGTCCAGCTACCCACACAGATCCTACTAATCTTTCAACCGTGAAAAGTGGCGTTTATGTAGACGTAGATGGGCGTAGATGGTGCATTTTATGTTTGTCCAATTTGTGAAGAACATTTGCAATTCACATTCCGACCTGTGAAAGGCAGCAATACGGAACAAAGCGTGTAGTCTGCCAGAAAACTACACGAAGAAGAACAAGAGCAGCCCGTGTAAAAAACATTAACATCCGGCGGCATCATCACCTCTGAGAACGTTTAGCTAGGTAGTTGTGCCTCGTATTTTATATTTGTTCATTTCACACAGCGACAAAAATGCCAACACTGTGTTCAGCATACAACTGCAAAAATCGCGGTCCCAAAGCAGATGTAGGATTTTTTAGGTACGTTTTACCGTCTTGCTCGAGAGAGACACGTTAACTCTATTAGCCGTGGTATATAATCTAAATACCACATACCCCAGAGGTGCCTTATTGATATTATAAACTGGTTACCAACGTAATTGAAACAGTAACAATTATTTGGTCATAACTGTGACGCCTACTATGGGGTACTGTAGCTAGCTATGGTATTGTTAGCTAAAGTAAAAGTTATAGCTAGCTAGTACAAATAACGTGTGTGCAGGAGGAAACCTATGACAACAAAAACTTAATTAGCTGGATTATATGTTCTGTTCTCTTATAAACCATACTGTTCTCTTATAAATCATTTATGGATTTACTATTCATCATTTGATACTTTTGTGATACCAATTTGCTGGTGTATTAATGTTTCTGGTAACAGTTTCCCCAAAAATGACCCTGAAAGACGCAAGCGATGGATTATTAATATGAAGTGGAAAGACTGGAATCCGCAACACCACCACCGTGTGTGCTCTGTTCACTTTGAAGACAAGTACATTTGCCGGATGGACAAACGTCAACGTCTCACGCCAGACGCAGTCCCGACCATTTTTGACTTCCCAGAGAACTTTCAAAAGAAGAAGGTACGCTGAAACCAAAAATGTATCTCGCGAGATACATCCCAAAGTCAGAACTAACTACACAAATAATATGGTATGATAACTAGATGTACAATATTGTAAAGTGTGATTGAAATTAAATGTGTTCCTTCTACAGGCATTTATCCACCCACAGAGTAGAAGAGCCAGGGTAAGGCACTGGAAGAGGCTAACTCCTTGGCTCTATTTTGCATCACACATTGCACATTAGTGTCCATCTTGGTATTGTATTTGATGTAACTCAGCTATATGTTTTCACTTGGTAAGTGAAGCATTGATATGTAAATGAATAGCCTACACACGGTACGTTTAAAGTACAATCGTCCACGCAGTAATGGTGGTCAATTATCTTTGTTTTTGGCATGCAGAGTGATGGGTTGCCAGAGAAGTATACTGCTGCCCATGCTGTTACAGTGGCTGAACCGGTCACAACACCAAGCCCCACCATCACATCAGAGACAAGCAAGCCGGCTAAAGACAATGCTAAGTAAATAACCTTGTGAATTTAAGTGAAAGTTACATTTGCTCTTTTTGGAATGCACAACTTCACTGTAGAGCAGTATGGTGTTCTAGTTCTTGCTTTTTCAATTGTCAACTTCTATTTTGACGGATCAGAGCTCCAGAAAAAGTTACCTCTTCAAGTTGGTATATCCATGTAGATGAAGAAATCCAAATGGCTGAATCCCTCCCAGGTTTCTTCCACAGTGATTACTGTCTACCACACGTGAGTGGCTCTCGGTGGTCTGATTGGACTGTTGCTTTGCCAGATATACAGGGATTATTTACTGGGTTTTTGCATTATGTAGACATTTAATAACATTTCCCTCATATTGATCTTTGCAGAGTATTCGCTGGGGATTCAAAGATGATGTTGCCCCGAAGGTAAGTTGTTTGCTCACTGGAATAACCTGTAGCTTATGCTATATTCCAATAGCTTATGCTAAGAATTTGATAAACAATGCACTTTATTTTCAGGTGGCATGTGAGAACATGGAGTTCCAACTTCCACCTCTCAAGCACATAATAGAGGTAATGAAGGATGTGTAAACATTCAGCCTCTAATACAGGGTTAGGGATAGAGCCTCCAAGTTGATCATTGATTCATTGGCCTGTCCTTTTCTAATATGTCTCACTCTGGATCGAAAACCAATAAGTGTCGTTAAAACAGTACTATACATTGTCTCCCATTCTTACCCAGATCACAGAGGCATGGGAGTGGCTGGGTATGGACATTAGAGGGCCACTGCCCCTAACACCGAACGGACACCAGTACGTTCTGACCTTGACAGACTTCTACTCCAAATGGGTGGAGGCCTTCCCCCTGAGAGGTTGTAGCTCTACTGAGGTAGCACAGCATGTAGCTGAAGTCATCTCTCACTTTGGCTTCCCTTTTGGAATCCTTGTTCGACTAAAGAGGAAGTTTACCAGTAAGGTGAGGCAAAATATATTTTGTCACATACTTACTGTTACACATACCTTGCAACAATCTTGAGGTTGGTTCATATATGCACTAGCGGTCAATAGGTCTAGAGTGGTTCATTAGACAATCATATGAGGTGTTTTTACATTTATTCATGTTTTAGATCAACCTTGCCTTAAACAGTCATCTGAAGCTGAGGGGGTTCTCTCTCTTATACCGTCATCGGCAAGTTGGATCACTGGATCTGGCCACACAGACCCTGATCAGCAGGTTTGTGTTTTAGACTCATTCCTTTGGTTGGTTTTTAATTTCATACTCAACTTTGACCATGGTGGCCTTCACCCCAACAGGATGGTGTCTGATCTTGTGAAGGACCATCCAGACAACTGGGATGTCTGCCTCCCTGCAAAGGTGTTCAGCCTGTGTTTCAAGGAGCACCCCAAGACCAAGCAGAGACCTTTCTCTCTGCTGTGCTGCAAAGGACCACAGCCGGTCACCACCCCTAGGGATCTGTCTGTAAGTTTACTCTGTAGTTATAGCTTTTAACTTTTATCATAATGGATTGCATTTCAATTGAATGGGTGTGTTTCTGCCTGTCCTTTTTATATTTCCTACAGTTCAGTCCTGCAGAGCTCAGAGAGAGTTCCTTTGCAATCCAGTCAAATCAAGAGGGTGGGCATGACACTGATCCGCAAGGTAAGCGCAATCCCTGTACAATACGACATATCTCACACTGTGGTGATGGTTAAAGGGATACTTCAGGGTTTTGGGAACTTCCCCTGCTTCAGATGAACTTCTGGATATCATTTGTATGTCTCTGTGTCCAGTATGAAGGAAGTTAGAGGCAGTTTTGTGAGCCAATGCTAACTAAGTAAAAAAGGAAATTGTAATGAGATTAAAAACCACAAAGATGCTGTTTATAAGGAGTACAAGTAACGAATCAATGTGTAGGGGTACAAGGTAGTTGAGGTAATACAATATGTATTATACAGGTAAACACTCTTGGTAAATAGTATGGTCTACAGCTTATCGTGAGGCATAACTCAGGCGAGCAGAACCTCGAGACTTACTTAATATTAGAGATTGCGCACCAGCTGTTCACTTTCCTAAAGAATTTTGAGAATAACTTTGTCAACATATCTATTGTTCAAGTGAGTATTTAGTGTGTTAACTATTCTAAATTTTAATTGTCTTATGTTATGTTACTAGCATAATTGTAATTTGTTGATCATATTGTGTTTATCTGTTATTACAGACATCGTTGGCATTGAATCTGGAAAGGAAACAGCTGGAAAGAGCACTGTTACGAGGGTCTCCTTTTTAAGAAGCAACACCAAGAGTAACAACACCACTGATGGTAACACATATGGTAACCCGGACGGTAACCCTGACGGTAGCACGGAGGGTAACCCTGACGGTAGCACGGAGGGTAACCCTGATGGTAGCACGGAGGGTAACCCTGCACGGAGGGTAACCCTGACGGTAGCACGGAGGGTAACCCTGACGGTAGCACGGAGGGTAACCCTGACGGTAGCACGGAGGGTAACCCTGACGGTAGCACGGAGGGTAACCCGGACGGTAGCACGGAGGGTAACCCGGACGGTAGCACGGAGGGTAACCCGGACGGTAGCACGGAGGGTAACCCGGACGGTAGCACGGAGGGTAACCCGGACGGTAGCACGGAGGGTAACACCAACAGTGAGCGATCCTCTGAAGAACATCATGCCATGGAAAACTGAATAATTGATTGGATGAGCGCTCTATCGGGGGTGTAATTTTTATTTTTATCATTTTGATTAGAAACACTTGTCTTGTGGTTGTTTGGCTGGTGTACTGGGTCATGATTGTTACACAGGAGGATGATAGGAGTTTATGAACCAACTGGATCAATTCAAAATCAGTCAAAACATAATGCATAGCAGCATAAATGATGGAATAGTGATAAGCTTATCCTAAAAGCAATGTCTTTATTTTTCACTGTAAACTTTTTTTTTCTCCAGTAAATGAATCCAAACATGTTATTGTAGTACATTATTGTAGTATAGACATTTTCACCTTACATTATTGTAGCATATACTGTAGATATTTTCACTTTACCTGATCTTGGAAAAATCCACTTGAATGCTCCTCCAACTGGTAATTAGTAGTAGGAAACGTATCTATCATCCCTGAGCTCTGACTTCTCCCATATGCTGAGCTCTGACGTCACATACTAAGGAAATTACTTCCATAACAGCATATACGGCAGTTAAATGCAACAACATTATTTATAAAAAGCAATCTTGTTATTGTTTTTGAACACTTATTTGTTTACGATCATGATAGCTGTGCTTTGTTTATGGTTGACGTAGTTTGTTGGCCATTTAGCCAATCGGCGAGTTCAAAGCTTGTGAATGTATCTAACTGGGATTTACGACTTCACAACTGGTAAATACTACCTTCCCCAATTGGTTATGAACGCAGGATTATTGAAGGAATGTTTTTTTATGCCTTGAATAAGAGACTGAACAATCCAAAAAAAACATTTGTTTATACAAAGATACTTACATTATGAAGCATGCATTTATTATGGGTCCCTTCATTGTAGAGCATGCCGGTGTTGGAGCTTAACAAAATGTACAATTATGAAATACTCTCAAAACAAAACTTGAGTTTTTACTTCATTGCACGGACAGCTGGGGTGTATTCAGTCCGCCGATTCTATTGCAAAACGTTTTTTAACGAAACAGAATTTACCTCCATTTTCCAATAGAATTTACCCGAATATGACCAATAAACTCTTGTTTTGGTACTTAAATGGTAAACATCTCGCCAACTTGTAGTTCTAAAACCCGGTAATGAGTTACCTCTAGTTGGGGAAATAATAGGGGTTTGGAATAACTGCCTAAAATAAGGTCTGAGGAGGTCTTATATATTTTGTAATATTAGATATCAGTCAGTTAACATGACCTTTATGAATTCATAAATGCACAGAAAGTGACGTAAACTGATGAAGATTATCTCAGAACAAAACGTTATATTTCCTAAACCTGTGTTAACCACATACTTTATCGGCGTTTATTCAAAACCGCCATTAATTTCCCAATAGGTTTTGGCTAACGAACCATGGCGGAGTTCGCAAAGATGGTTACCCCTTCTGCCCGTGGAGTGAGTTAATGCCTACAAAAATACGCCATTACTAGTTCTCTGAATACCCTCCGCTGTGGTGTCGGTATGATCAGAGATATTAGAGAAAGGAGATAGGAATCCTATTGAGCAATGAATGAGGCACGTATAACGACCCACCCAGCAGACTGTTGACCAATCGCGTTGACGTTGTCTTATTTCGTCACGTTGTTGCTAAAGTAATCGTCACGAAATCCCTTCCCAAAGTCAGGGTATGAGTTGAGAAACGTGCATTTTTTTCTCCAAAGAACGCGATGTCACGATTCCAAAGGTATACATTACAGATAGCAAGTGAATTATCGCACATATCGGAAAATGTTTGTAATGTTGTACTTCTTGTTGACAAAATGCAAGCTATTGTTGAGTTTTTTGTTAGCGGCCAATTGACTCCCATTCACTCATTGAAGGAGAGCTCTCCTTGTCCAAGAATCGCCCAGAAGGCACCGCGCTGTCCATTGACGTAGCATGGGCAACGTACACAATGGTCGTTAATACGATTTCAATGGAGTTTCCTAGCTCATAAAAAGTATCTTTGATGTCATACACCACTGTTGTATGAGAGCGTTTTGTGATTCTCGCAGTGCAGCGTGGGATAGCGGAGGCGCAACCGACCGAGAGAAATGGTGAGTGAGGAAGAGATAAATAATCTATTTTAAAACTGTGACTTGACATTCTTATGGCATTTTGCTACTATGGTGAAGTAAATTTTGACATGTAGAAACCGTTAATTCCCTCCATTAAGACATATGGTGGGTAACGCTTGATATGGACTCCTTTTGTTTCGCAGCATATTAAGCTAATGGTAACTAGCAAGTCAACAGTAGCTGTTTAACTGCAATCAGCGTTTTGTTTTAGTCTAACTAGACGAGCTAATTATAGCTAAACGTTCACTGCCTGACTTGTTAAAAAGAAAGGAAACTTGCTAACTTATCCTAGATCTGTCTCATTTAGCTAGTTATCTAGCCTTGGTGACACTCGAACATACTTTCCATGTCCATAGAAACTAGGTTACGTTAGCTAGCTAGGTAACGTTAGCTACTGCTCAGATGGCTTGCTTTTCGTTTGGTGTCAAGCGTATATTACCACACGTCAGTGAAGCATTGAGTGAATGGGCTTGCTAGCTAGTGTTGTCTGGCATCTACTACTGCTAGCTAACTGAACAAGTAATGCAATATTACCTAGCTATTTTTGCTGACTAGTTAGCTACACAAACATTCCATTTGCTATTTAATTAGTTAGCAAGCTAACGTTATACATTTGCCAGCTTGGTAACTAGTCATTTGGGCATTTTGTATCCAGCATCGTTATGTAGCTAGCTAACAGTTAGCTAGCTACTAGCTGTGGAAGACAATGTTAACCAGCCAATGTTAATCAACTAGCTATTAAGTAACTGGTGGAAAGTTTAGGTAAAATGTGCTCATAGTCAACCGTCATTTTGTCAGTCAAGAAATGTAGCATTTTTCTCTTCAAGTTAAGCCTAGTCTTTTCAAACATGGGTGGAACTGGGATTTACAGTTGGTGGTGCGGTCTATATCAATTTACTTTGCATGATCCCCAACCTTAAATGATGAAACCCTGTTTCTCCCAAATGTTGAAGCCCATAATTTAACTGTACTTTACCCACTATCCCCAACCCTACATGTTGTCGACATTATTGGGTCCGGCCCAGGCTTGAGGCCTTTAATTAGAAAGATGGCTCTCTGGCACTTCTAATGATGAACGAGCACATGTGGGGCTGTCACCCGGCTGAAGCCTATGTGGCAGATTTGGCTGCTGTTTGCTCAGTTTTCCCCTCTACTGAGATGGTTTAACATCAAACAGTTACATTGGTTCAAGAAAGGCTTCCACATATACAAATCATAGGCCATTGACTTCTAGACAATTAATTAAATGTCAAAGGCAGCAGCATGTTTCACAGTCCTATTCCAGTGTGTCTTATTGTTCACTGGTCTGTTAGTTAGCTAGCAAACAGAGAGCAACGGCATAGTGGTCCCTGGTACTAAACGTTTGGGAAACTTATTTTTATTATGTCTTAACTCCCTAACTTGCTGTTGTCTTAGGATGTGTTTCTGATGATCCGGCGTCACAAGACGACCATCTTCACTGATGCCAAAGAGTCCACTACGGTCTACGAGCTGAAGCGCATCGTGGAGGGTATCCTAAAGAGGGCACCGGAGGAACAGAGGCTGTACAAGGTATATACAGTGCATACCCCTTGTGGAGGACAATTACAAAGTGGGGGAGTAAGATATGGCCAGGCCAATGAGTCATTTATTCTATTTGTGTGTGTATATAAAAATATTTGATGTCGGAACTCCCCAAGTCTAAGAGGAAGTGGATTTTATTAAACTCAAACATTCCCCCAAAGTCTGTTCTCTTTTTCTCTCTCCTGCCCACATGTGTGATTAAATGGTTAACTTGATGGTGGTGTTACATATCTACCCTCTGCTCTGACATCTCTCTTGTATCAGGATGACATGTTGCTGGAGGATAGTAAGACTCTTGGAGACTGTGGCTTCACAAATCAGACAGCCAGACCTCAGGCCCCAGGGACTGTTGGATTAGCTTTCCGTCTCGGTGGTGAGTAATAATTTTTATGTTATGTATATCTGCCCCATGTTTCAAAATATTCACTCTGTTTTATTCTGATGTTGAGCTGCAATATGTCTGTCAGAATGGCTGTTTGTTTGATAGTTTAACAGAAACAAATTACAACTTCCTTGCACCCCTAAGTTTATCCCTCTAATAATGCCTCTTGCTTCCTCTGTTTCCCTTTGATACTCTTCACTCTCTCCTTATCAAACAAATCTCTCCCTCTATTTCAGATGATGCATTTGAGCAGCTGAGGGTTGAGCCCTTCTCCAGCCCCCCAGAGCTTCCTGATGTCATGAAGCCTCAGGACTCTGGCAGCACAGCCAATGAGCAGGCTGTGCAGTGAAGGAAGCAGGGAGGGGGGGATCTGGGAAGTGGTGCTTTGGATTATGTAGGCTGGCTTTACAGACTGCTTTAGGGTAACATGCGAGTGTACCGGTGAGATCTTTAACTTTGCAGGAAGAACATGAATTCCCTCTCACACAGAGGGGAGTATTTTCATGTTATTCCTGAACTAGGCTCACGCATGTTTAGATTCACTCACAAGATCCCTCAACAAACATTTCTAATTTGTCAGGCCACTGTCAGTAAGGGGGTTGGGAAAAAATGAAAAGTACCTCCTAATTTAATTCATACTGGGCTTTTGGGGAGGGTGTAGCCTGTTTTGGCCTGGTGGGGATTTGAGAAGGGAGTGGCTATTACATTTTTAGAATGCCCTCTTGCTGATTGCTTTTTTCTTTATTCAATATTAATATTACAATTTAGCGTTTTTTAATTACTCCTTGGGGTGGTAGTATGTGGAGCAACAAAGGGTTTGTGAGTTTGTTATTAGCTTATCTAGATAACATACGCATGACTGGATCTGAAAAACACACAAACATGTTGATGCCATGACATAAAATGTATAGCAGAACACATGTACTTGCACACACGGATGGACACACACACACACACACACACAGAATGGTGTGAAGATTTACAATAGTCAGTTTTTATTTCAGTGTAAAGGTATTAAGCTTTCCCACTATCTGGTTTGTGTTTGCTTGTTTCTTTACCTTTGCACTGGAGTTCCTGTGTAATTTTCCCCCTTGATTCCCTATACAAAACTGTACCAATTTGACCCCCCTCTTTTTTTTGGGCTGAAGTGTAAATGGAAACCTTCAGGGGAAAGAGACATCTTTTGTGATAAACAAGCATGAAGGTACAAATTACTGGTGTTGAATTGAAATAGGTGTAAACTGTCTCAATTAGATTCAACAACCTGACTAGGGTGGTTGTCATGCCCTTTTTTTAAGATATGCTGGATATGGTCCACCAACAAGCTCTTTTAAAACAGGACTTTATGAAACAAGCAACACCTGTAATTGTCTTGAGTTGACATAAAAAAAAAAAAACATTTTCTTTGTCACCTCCTGTGTGGTATATTGCTAATGGACTCTGTGAAAGATTTTGTGCCATTCACTTTACTTGGTATTTGTCATTCATATGGTGAAATAAAATCAGTTCAGTGAAATTTGAAATTGCATAGATTGTATGGTAGTGTTATACTACAGCCAGAAAGAGGTAAACTCTTGCACTTGCTTAATCTATTAAACTGGCTACAGCAGGAGTATGTGTTTGTAGCAGGCTGGATGAGAGCCAGTCCAAAATGTAGATGGCTACTTTAGATAAAGGGTCAGGTAGGTAACTTTATAAATTTACACAATTGAGGATGAAGTGGATTAGCGAGTTAGCTATAACACAATAATAGCCTATTAGTTACCTTAATATTTGTTAATAAATTACCTTGGTAAAATGTTTAATGGCTAGCTAGCCTGTAATTTAGTGTGTTGGCTGAACAAGCATGTCCTTTTGCATCAACTATATTTAAATGAATTAACTAAACATCAGTAAATACGGTATTTAGCATATTTTCGGTGGTCCACTCATCTTTCGTGATAAACAAAGGTACAAATTACTGTCTCGGAGTCAACAATCTGTTGTGGTTGTCATTCTCTTAC
The DNA here is from genome assembly GCF_036934945.1 of Oncorhynchus masou masou. Classification (NCBI taxonomy): domain Eukaryota; kingdom Metazoa; phylum Chordata; class Actinopteri; order Salmoniformes; family Salmonidae; genus Oncorhynchus; species Oncorhynchus masou. The sequence continues at coordinate 18,087,923 of NC_088225.1, read as the reverse complement.
TAAGATATGTTGGAAATAGTTCGCCAACATGCTCTTTCAAAAACAGGACAACCACAAAGTCCTTTTGTTGACATACAAACAATGCATTTGTCAGCCCCTGTGTGGTATATTGTTATTGCTTTCGTTAATGCACACTTCTGTGAAATGCTTTTGTGCCATTCACTCTCATTCATATGGTGAAATAAAATCTGTTCAGCAGTAGAATTAGGAAATGTTCAGGATTTTATGATAGTGTATTACACTACCGCCAAAAGAGGGTGATGTACTTTTTTTTTACTCTATTACGCGAGCTACATCAGAATATATTTCCCAGCGCCTGTAGGGATGGACATAAGCAGTTGAATCCGAATAAAGAAGTTAATTGAGTTTAGTTTTATTTTAATTATTTGGGCTGATACAGTCAAAACAGTAGGTGGCTGCATGCACCTATATAATTTTTCTTCGCACCCACTGGTGTCAAGTACTTATGTAAAAAAATACTTGAAAGTGCTACTTAAGTAGTTTTTTGGTGTTATCTGTACTTTACTATTTATATTTTTGGCAACTTTTTGCTACATTCCTAAATCAAAATAATGTACTTTTTACTACATTTTCCCTGACACTAAAAAGTACTCTACATTTTGATGGGAAAATGGTCCAATTCACACACTTATTATCAAGGGAACATCCTTGGTCATTCCTACTGCCTCTGATCTGGCGGACTCACTCAACACATGATTCGTTTGTAAATTGTGTGTTGGAGTGTGCCCCTGGCTATCTGCCCCCAAAAAATGGTGCCATCTGGTTTTCTTAATATAAGGAAGTTTCACGTGTAGTCATTTTCTATTAAGATATCTTTACTTGAATTGATACTTTTACTTGTGACACTTAAGTACATTTTAGCAATTCCATTTACTTTTGATCCTTAAGTATATTAACCAAATACTTTTGTATTTTACTGGGTGACTTTCACTTTTAGTCATTTTCTATTAAGATATCTTTACTTTTACTTATGACAATTGAATACTTCTCCACCACCGCAATAGTTCGTACTGCAATAATATCAAAGACGACACCGTACAGTAGATGGCGGCAATACACCAATAGGTGTAGTCTGCCATGAAACTTTAAAGAAGAAGATTCTATTTTTGTTTTTAGCAGGATGGATGAGAGCTAGCTAGCTGGACAAATATTCAGCTATCTAATTTATTTGCATCTCAGGTGTCAGGTATCTAATTTAAGCAATCTACACAATTACCGAGGTGTACATAGTGGATTAGCAAACTCGTTCGATATAACGCAATAATAGCCACTTTACTAAATTAGCTAGTTTAGTTACCAGTATCTGTGATAATAAATGACCCTGTATTATACATTTTAGATCGCTAGCTAGCCTGTAATTTAGTGTGTTGGCAGACCAAGTTCTGAACAATCATGGCATTATCCATAAACTATTTAAAGGAGTGAATCAGCAGAACAAATAAAATATTAAATGCGTTATTCAGGATAACGTTTCGGCGGTCCTCTATCAAACATTTTCCACTGCGCTCAGCACCACGCACACGCATGGATAATAATTATGTTGAGTCGGCTGGTCGAGCTGTGCTCGAAATGATGCAGCGTGAATGGGAGCCTCTTTCTCAAGACGAACTGGAGCAACGATTGGACCGAACAGTGGAAGAAATTCTGGAAGCTGACCTCCTAGCAAAGGTTCAGGACCAGCCTGGACCAATCTACCTACAACTGTCTCAGCTGGTGGAAGAACCTCAACAGCAAAACCAAATTCGGTCAACAACAGAACTTACAACACTTTCTCATGTAGAAGAGGAGTCTGAATCTCAACAGTTAACTGATGCTGAGGAAAACGCTGCAGTTCAGGTAGCCTTCAGTAGGCCTACTTTTCTTCATTTTTGTGGCTTGATCTATTTTACCTTCCCCACACTGTGAGATGACACCATTTGCTGTGCACAGATCTGATTTATGTTTCTTTTCATCTCTCAGTACATTACAGATCTCCTCCAGAATTCAAACTCAAGATACAATCAGAGCCGTATGGCAGGACGTGCCCGCTTATCCCTGTCCCACACTGTTCTCCTGTCCCTCACCCTCCTCTCCAAGCGCCTCAGCTATCGCTCTGTGTCTACCAGTTTCCACCTGGAAAAAGGAAACATTCATAGGATCTTCTTTTCCTTTTGTGAGCGTGTGAACACACTTGAGGACCAACAAATTAGATGGCCGTCTGGTATGTTGACTGCTGTTCAGTGTGGATCAATTCAAAGTGTTATACAAACGTTTTCAGCAGGGACCCCATTTTATCCGGCAGTATTTCTGGGGACCCCATTTTCCCCCCAATCATTTCTTGCAACCCCAAATCAGATGACACAACCTTAAAATCAGTCAATTTAGATTTTTACATCAACAAACAACCTTAAATTAATTGCATTCATTTAAAAATGAAAAGGCATCAATACATTTACTCAAATGTTTTCCAATTATCTTTCACAAAAACGTTTGTATATTGCCCTATACAATTTTATGGGGGGGGGGGCAACCACTGCAGCCCCCCCCCCACCGACGTAGAATATCACTGAATAACAATATCCTGAAATGTTCACCTTCAAACAATTGACACACTATTTACTCCATCACCCATGTTTGTTTCAGGTCCTTCTCTCCTCCAGGCATTGAGGCTGTTGAAAACCTCCCCCCCCTCTCCAGCCTGCTGGGGAAAGCCAAGGGCTTGGAAGAGAAGGGCGTCCCCAGGGTCTTGGGGCACACCCGCATCCCCATCCGCCGGCCCATTGGCAAACAGGATGTAGAGAGCATGATGCCAGAGGTAAAGAGGATGAAGGAGGCCCATCCCGACTCCTGACTGAACCTAGAGCTGGTGTGTAACCATACAGGCAGGTTGATACACTGCAGAATCAGCAAGGGATCAGACCTGGATAGAGCCAGTGCTCTGAGGGACAAACTCAAACAGCTCCCTGAGATGATGCCCCCAGGGACCTGCCTAGTGGCTCGAGTTGGATATCCAGCCTCTGCCCAGATATTGACCCCGTACATAGTGGGTCGTAGCCTCAGGGGAAATCTTTACAACAGGTCACTGGAAGCCCATTTTTACCTCCTGGACCAGGCTGTGGCTGACCTGAAAGCCAGATTTGAAAGGCTCAGGTATTTGGACATGGGGAACTATGAAAGAGCCAAAGCAGTTGTCCTTACTGCTTGCATACTCCACAATGTATTTCTGGACATGGGGAAAGTGGTCAACGGACAGGTTGAGAGTGAGGCAGGGACACAGGAGGGAGAGGGGGGGTGTGATGAGGAGGGTGTGAGGAGAAGGGAAGCCATCGCAGATTTGCTGTACAAAGAGTTGGATTCTGAAAGTACATAGTGATTTATAATCTTTGTGTTTGTATTGAGATAAAATATACAATATAAATTATGTTAAAAAGGAAGAGTATCACAGCAATATCTTGTATTTTATACATATGTAGGATTATTTGTATCCTATGGCAGATCTATGAACAATATGCCCTGTGTAGCCTTCTTCTCATTCACAGGTATTACAGGGAATTCCTGCAGTGAACTCCTTTGTCAAATGGTGTTATTATAGCATAATAAAAACATATACAATGACAAATCATGACAACACAAAGTAGCTGAATGGTTGAACACTTAAGAAACATTTGCATGATGCAGTCTTTCATTCTATGCACAAGCTTCTATATATTACACAAAATCCAAAAGTTTTTAGTTCCATGATAACTCCTTTCCTCGGGTGTGCTGTACTGCTACTCTGGCAGCTGGAAACTGTTGTTTTGACTGTGAGACAAACTGGAGATTGCCCGGGCTAGATTATTGATGGCCTCTATCTTCCTCTCCTCCAGGGCCTTCTGCTGGGCCCACATGTTCATCTTCCTCTCCTGCAGCTCCATGTACAGCTGCAGAACATCCTGGGGGGGCCTGGAAGCAAAGGGGGCAGCTGTCAGGGAGGGTGTCGGAAGGATGGGGGTAAACCGCTTGCTGGCAATAGCCTTGCCCAGCTTGGTCCCATTGAGTTTGGACCTGCGCTGTGCCTCGATCTCCTCTCGACTCTTCCCCAGGACCACATGCATGGCCTTGAAGAACTCCCAGTGGACACTCTGGGCCCCCAGTCTCTTGGACCTCTCAGCGTTTTTCCTGTATGTGGCCAACATGTTACGCCACTTCAGATCACACTCATAGGCCTTGACTGTGACATCTGTGCTCCCAGCTGCTCTTAGCTTGGCAGTCACTCTCTCAGCCACTGTCTCCCACAGTTTCTTTTTCTTGCACACTGGCTGGTCAAAATCCTGGTCCATTTCGAGGCGGGTTTGGACAAGTTGCCATGTGGCTTGTAAAGTCCATATAAACTCTGGAGAAGGGAAGTTAATAAATGTGTATATATAAAAACAATATGATACAAATACATTTGTTAAATGTTGTTTATTAATTTGTCATGTGTTTTCTTCGTAGCCCGTGTGTTTACAGAAACTTGCCCTATTGCGAAACTTTGAGAGCCAATTCAATTTATTCTGATAAATATCAGTGATAAACCACAAACTCATCGAGCTCCTCGCAAATAACGATGAATGCAATCTGCTGACAAGTTGCACTGACCTGCTTTTGTTTTATCTGGATCCAAACTGGACGCCGTTGGAGTTTCATCTCCTTCAATACTCTCTGTTACAACCGTCTCAATAACATCCATTGTGTTACTCAGTGACAATGACATTTGTTTGAAGTAGGATATAACAAGCAATTCAAACCAATAATTTAACAACTCTGCTATGGCATGCGATTATTTTTCCCCCGCATCAACTAAAACGATGAATATAACAACAACCCCATACTTGTTTCCAGCACCTCCCAGTGAGCGGAGCAATTGCATCGTAGAGCAATATGGAAAATGTAGTTTTTACAGTTCTAACGAAACAATATGTATTTTGCTTACTTAACAACCATCACCAGTTGCTATAGATATGGCTTGAAACGAGGAGTCATTTATAAATGTTTTGGGAAATGTTATTTTTCATAGAGAAATATTACTTAATTCTGATAGTTGTAAAACAGCTGAGACTACAAGGCCCATGATTAAAGAACGACCCACCCCTTCACACATCCCTCCCCCCTTTTCGTTGCGCCTCCTGTTTATCGTCCAGCTAAAAGATGGCGTTAGCGGCTAGCTAAAACGATTATTCTTCGTTTGATTGAATTAATTATGTCGGTGGGAATAATTAGTCATTGCAAATACTTTATTACTCTTGAGATGGGACTTAAAAACATAGATTATAGCACTTGTGTTCGCACAATAACGCACCGTGATTGTTTGTTGGGCCTTCTCGCATACAGAGGCCTGTTTTTTTAGGGAGTGGACGAGAGGTTGACAAACTTCAACTCCCAGCAACATTGCTGAGAAGTTAGGTCAAAGGGTAATTTCTTCCATTTGTCATGCCGGTATGTGTAGTATTTTTGTTCATTTCCAGACATTTTTGACAAACTTTGGAAATGGATTAAGATGAAAATACACTAGAGGAGATAATTTGTTAACCATGTTTAATAATGTATAACTTTATGATGTAGCCTAAGAAAATTGAAAAGTAAAATGCACAAAAATAATGATCCACATTTCTGCCCCTCAGTCCCCCTGTCAACATCCATGTCATCACTTTCTGTCTGAAGTGACTTGTTATTGAGGATAATTAGAAGAGCAGGTGGGTTGGAGACAATTAGTGGCATCATGGCGTCAAAGCCAGTGCCTGGGATCCAGAAACATGGGACATGGGCAGGCAACCCCAGAGAAGTGTCCTCAGTCTCCCCAGAGACCTCTCTGACCTGGTGCCTGTCACAGCTCTCTAAACCTGAGAGAGCAGCAGCTGAGGACCACAAGCCAGGCACTGCAGGGCCGGACACCAGTGGACACAGACAGCTGGCCAAGAGGGTCAAAGCTGGGCAGTGGCGAGCACTGGTGGCCATCCGCACACAGCACATTAAAGGAGGAAGCAGTGGGATAGCTCGATTCCGAGGCCAGGGTGGACTGCGCACTCTCCTGGACCTGCTAAAGCACCCTGAGTGTTCCAGGAAGACTCTGGACCTGGCTCTCAGCATCCTGGCTAACTGCTGCACTGAGAGACAGACACGAGTTGAGGTGAGACAGAAGGGGGTGTAGGACAAATCCGGGCTGCTACACATTTACATTGATTGAATATGAATGTTTAGTATGAACAGTTGTGACTTACATTATGATATTTAATGTTTTTCTCCCCTCTAAAGGTTATGAAGCTTGATGGAATATCTATTGTGGGCAAGTGACTATCACAATACGTTTAAATCATTAATTTCACATGATGGTGAGAATTTCAGAAATGTAAGTTTGCTCTTCCTCTCTTAGTGGGTATTTTGAAGAAGAATGTAGCCATGGAGACGATCCAGAACAGAGCAGCCCGGGCCTTGGGGAACTTGGCCATGGACCCAGAGAGTTCCACACTTATCCACTCTGCCGGTAAGTTTAAAAAAAATGTTGTAATGATTTTGGCTGCCTGTGTCTGTTTGTTTGTACATCACTTTCTGATGCTATTTTTGTTTTGTAGTACAGTACCAGTCAAACGTTTGGAAACGGTTTCTCTTTATTTGTACTATTATCTACATTGTAGAATAAGAGGGAAGACATCAACTATGAAATAACACATATGGAATCACGGAGTAACTATAAGTGTTAAACAAATCAAAATATATTTTGTATTTTTTATTCTTCAAATTAGCTGCCTTAATGACAGTTTTGCACACTCTTTGCATTCTCTCAACCAGCTTCACCTGTCCTGTTGATAAACAAATGATAGTCCCACTAAGCACAAACCAGATGGGATGGTGTATTGCTGCAGAATGCTGTGGTAGCTATGCTGGTTAAGTGTGCCTTGAATTCTAAATAAATCACTGACCGTGTCACCAGCAAAGCACCCCCACACCATCCTCCTCCATGCTTCACAGTGGGAACCACACACATGCGGATATCACCTACTTTGTGTCTCACAAAGACATGGCGGTTGGAACCAAAAATTTCACATTTGGACTCATCAGGCCAAAGGACAGATTTCCACCGGCCTAATGTCCATTGCTCATGTTTCTTTGCCCAAGTCTCATCTTAGTGGTGTCCTTTAGGGGCGGCAGGGTAGCCTAGTGGTTGGACTAGTAACCGGAAGGTTGTGAGTTCAAACCCCCGAGCTGACAAGGTACAAATCTGTCATTCTGCCCCTGAACAGGCAGTTAACCCACTGTTCCCAGGACGTCATTGAAAATAAGAATGTGTTCTTAACTGACTTGCCTGGTTAAATAAAGGTAAAATTAAAAAATAAAATAAAAGTAGTGGTTTCTTTGCAGCAATTCGACCACGAAGGCCTGATTTCATGCAGTCTCCTCTGAACAGTTGATGTTGAGATGACGAAGCTGCTACTTGTACTCTGAAACATTTATTTGGGCTGCAATTTCTGAGGCTGGTGATTCTTAATGAACTTATTCTCTGCAGCAGAGGTAACTCTGGATCTTCCTTTCCTGTGGTGGTCCTCATGAGAGCCAGTTTCATCATAGCGCTTGATGGTTTTTGCGACTGCACTTGAAGAAACGTTTAAAGTTCTTAAAATGATCCGGATTGACTGACCTTCATGTCTTAAAGTTCTATTAAAGAGTGTCGTTTCTCTTTGCTTATTTGAGCTGTTCTTGCCATAATATGGACTTTGTTTTTTTTAACCAAATAGGGGTATCTTCTGCATACACCACTACTTTGTCACAACACAACTGATTGGCTCAAATGCATTAAGAAGGAAAGAAATTCCACAAATAAACTTTAACAACTGACATCTGTTAATTGAAATGCCTTCCAGGTGACTACCTCATGAAGCTGGTTGAGAGAATGCCTTGACAGCTTTGCACACACTTGGCAAAGGGTGGCTATTTTGAAGAATCTCAAACATAAAATATATTTTGATTTGTTTAACACTTTTATGGTTACTACATGATTCCATATGTGTTCTTTTCATAGTTTTGATTTCTTTACTATTATTCTACAATGTCGAAAATAGTAAAAATAAAGAAAAACCCTTGAATGAGTAGGTGTGTCCAAACTTTTGACTGGTACTGTATAAGTTGAACATTAGATTTTGTCCCTGAAAAATAATTGCTTTTCTGTTTTTGACACAGGTGGTGTTCCACTCCTGCTCCTCTGCGTCTCTCTTGCATCTGCCCCATCCCCTCCCTCTGATGACCCACTGGAAGCCCCTTCCTCTAAACTAGAGTGTGCTCAGTCGGCTGCCCGTGCCCTCCTCTACCTTGCAGACACCCCCTCAAACCGCCTTTTACTGCTCACCCAGGGTACTCTGACTGCTCTCTCCCCGCTCATTGCCCCAGAGTACCCTCTGGGGCTGAGGAGAGCAGCACTCCGGACCCTCCATGAGCTCACCAGGAGCTGTGGTGTAGAGTGTGCTAGAGAGGTGTCCCGATCTGGGGTTCTAGCTCAGCTAGGTGTCATGGCTTCGGGAGAGGCCGCTAAACCATTTGAGGAGCTTGCGTTGAAAACCCTGGCCAACATGTGCACTCAAGGCTGCTTACGTCCTCTGGTGGGTTCCCTGGGGGTAATCCAGAAGTTTACGGAGGAGGTCAAGAAGGACGGCCTGAAGTCTGGAGTGTTCCTCAAGGCTCTCTGCTTATGCTGCAAAGAGGCAGTGAACCGGGCCAAAGTGAAGGAGAGTGGCGGTCTGGAGGTGTTGATTAGCTTCCTTGGTGTCCATCGGAGCCACCCCCTCGATCGATTGGTCATTCTGGCCTGTGTTGACTTTGTCTATGACGAAGCTGCCCTGGAACAGTTACAAGAATTGGGAATAGTCCCCCTGCTAGTTGCTCGGTTAGTGGAGCTGGCTAAAGGTGAGGAGCCATCTGCTGGGAAGATGGATGTGAGCCTCACCTCTACCATGTTTGCGTCAGAGCTGCTGTCTACGTCATGTTTCGACTCATTTGACTTTCCTCCCCCAGAGGGGAACAGGAAAGAGGAGATGGGGAAGGAGCATGTCCTTGGGTCATCCAGCTTTCTTAGCCTGAGGTGAGTGAACAGACTCACATTTGCCCCCCTCTGAGTTTGTGCACCTGTGATTTATTTGAGTTTTGTAAAAATGGTTATCTGACCTGTCCTATTGCTGCTCCTCCAGGTCCTGGTTGGTGTCTGAAGGTTTGATCTCCTCTGAGGGGGATCTTCTTGACTCTCCTGGAGGCACGGAGGGAGATTGGGGGAGTCTTCATATCCCTTCTTCTCCCAAAACGTCTTCCACTGATTGTCATTCCCCTTTAAAATGCTTATCTCCTACCCGCTCACTACCTTCCTCCACTCCCTTATCCGTACCCAAATCTCAGAGTCAATCCACCCGCTCTACCTCAACGAGTTCTCCAGCTCAGGTCCACATGTCATCTCCCTCAAAAACCGCTGATCTGTCTCCCTGTGTCCCTCTGCCCTCCTCTACCTCCACCGCCCAGCCCGGCTCCTCTACCTCCACCCCCCAAGCCCAGTCTGGCTCCTCCACCTCTGCTCTCCATTCCTCAACTATCCCACCCCTCACTTCCGTCTCCTCATCCAAGTTCTCCTCCCCTCCACGGAAAAGGCCACGTGTCCCCTCAACCACCCGCTCCAGTGTGGTGCCCCTCGACACCCCTCCCACAGTGTCCCGACCCCAGGCCTATCACCACCCGTACCACCCTGAGCCTTGGGCCCCAGAGTCTCCCATCCTGCTGCTGCTCTCACGCTTCTCTCACGCCACGGACCCCAGCGCTGCTCTGGTCAACTCAGGCATCATTTCTGGCCTACTGTTTTACCTCAGCCAGCATCAGGACCCCAGCGGCAGGTGCTTCCGCATGCTGTGCCGGCTGAGCTGCAACCCCAACTGTCTGCAGGCGCTGGTCAGGACTGGCTCAGTGGCTCTGATCCGCCATCACCTGGTCCAGAGAGGGAGTGACCCTGAGAGTTGGGGAGCTGGAGAGAGGCAGACTGATAGGGTCAAGGCCAAAGTGAAACAGCTTGGTAAGTTTAATTGATGTACTTGGTCATAAAGTTTGGTTTTTAGTTTTATGTAATAGTACTGCTGTAAATTTTGGGGTTTAATTTCTTGTGCATTTGTGTTTAGGTCTTGCTCTGCTTAGTAATCTACGTGTTCAGTGTGAGTCTGGATTTGGTTCTGGAGTCCTGAGCCATGTGATTCTGTCTGGCTCAGAGTCAGACAAGCTGAACTGTGCTCTGTCTCTACCACTAGTAAATGGGTAAGCCAAATTGTCTTGTGTGGAATGTTATGAAATGTATACCAACTGTAATCTGACATCAATTTGTGTTCCCTAACAGTAACAAGGTTCTCTTGAAGAAACTTCTTCTAGACAACGGTGGTCTACTCTTGGCTCTGGAGCCCCTTGGATGTAATGAGGACGAGGAAGAGGAAGACCATCACACCAGTGAATGCCGACGACTCCTCTCAGATTGTCTCAACTCACCGCAACATGTCTCCGCCCCCCAGCTCCACTCTCTATATTTCTCCCTGCTGATTGGATGCCTCTCTAGTCTGATGGGTTGCCCCAAAACAGTACTGGCTAAAAGAAGGTGCAGGGTACTCAGTCCTATCAAACCCCTGTCAGTCTCACAAACTGGTAAAGCTTCACCCCCTCCCTTAAAAAAGCCTTGTCTGGTCAATATCTGTGCTTACAATGACTCAACCTTTGACCTCCTCTTCCTGCTGGACGATGGGAGCCAGGTGTCAGCCAATAGGGAAGCAGTGGCTGGGGCCGAGGGAACCGAGGTGGTGGGGTCAGAGTACTTCAGGGCCCTGTTGAGGGGGAGCTTTGGAGAGGCCCAAGGGAGAACTGGGGAGGCCATCCCCATCAGGGATGTGAGCCAAGGCATGCTGCTACCTGTACTGCACTATCTGCATGGCTGTCGCCTGAACAAGGACGAGGAGACTGCAGAGGAACAGTGGGATGAGACGGAGAGAGAAGGCAGAGGAGAGTGTCAGATTTTGGGATTCTTGGCCTCTGAGGGGCTGGGTGTCTGGAGAGACGGGGTAGAAGAACCCTCACCAGAGGCACAGAGCTTCCAGAAGACCCCCCTAGCTGAGACGATGATGGGGGCCTGTAGGTTTTTGGTGACAGAGTTGCAGAGGGAGGTGGAGGATCTGTGTGTGTCTTTGCTGTCCTGCTCTGCCAAGAATGCTGGTCGAATTGCAGACGTTGGCAAAAAGCCCCCACCTAACATGGACCAATATGGGTCAGAGGGAGAGTCTGCTGACGAGAGCCTGGCAAACCGCACATCTGGACTAGAGTTGAGTGGTTCTGAGGCCCAGACAGACTCCTTGTCCCCCACAGTGACAGCAGGCCAGGCTGAGTCACTACATGGCTCTGGACTCCAACCCTGTCAGCAGACAGAGGGTAGACGGCACTCTGCCCCTGGACCAGGCCAGAAGGGCAATAGTGCACCAAAGACAACGTCAGGACTGGAGACTTGTGTCAATCCGCTGAAATCAAGTTCTGCCTCAAAGTGCTGCAAAAGACGTTCTAAACTGCGGAGTGTTTCAAACACACAGAAGGTTGCGGATTCTGTACAGGACTCTAAAGTTGGTCCTGGAAGATGGACCCTTCTACCACAGGTGTATTGGTTTTCCCAACGGTACAGCTATCCTGGACTGGGCAGGGCCTGCCTGTCCCTACTGCTGGGCTCTCAGGGCTTCTCCCAGCCCCGCCCTTCTTCCCTGGCTGCAGACTGCCTGCGCAGACTGGCCAGAGAGGCAGACTGTACAGAGACTCTGAAACGTGACCTCGTGAGTCTGGCCACCATGGCCCTGAGCTGAGAGGGGGAGGAAAGAGGGGTGTTGGATGGGGATAGAGGAGAGGAGAAACAGAGGATCAAATAGATTATTAGGGATGGTATGAGATCATGTGATTGTCTCTCCAGTGACACTGAAGTTAACGTTTGTCATTGTGAGAAGTCTTCACAACATGATTAGCCTTCCTTCCTTGTGAATATCTGTCTTTGTCTCACAACAAATAACCTTTATATTCCAATATTGGTGTTTACAAAAGTAATTGAAGTTTGAATGATTTTCTTCAGAATAGTACATTTATATTTAAAGGAGTCATGCTGCCATTTAACGGGATGGGTTCTCAGACAGTGAATCATGGGGAAAATAATTATCTCATGGTGCACTGTAAATTAAATTGTATTATAATGAAAGCATTAGCATAATGTAATATGCTAAATACTTTTGTTGCATGTAATGTTAATTTTTTTTATATTTTCAGTTTGCTTTTGAAATATACACAGCTGTCCTGTAAATGTCCTGTATTGACTTGGATCACTCTAATAATCAGGTGGGACTGGGTGCCATGTTGTATATGCTGTAAATAAAGTGAACTTTAGGAGTAGCTGCAAGGTGACGATAACAGAGATCAGCTTTCACTCGCCTCATGTGAATCCACGCTCCTCAATAAATCTGTTTAGACGTCTTTCTCTTTTGTCCTGTCTGAAAAGGAATACTGTATCTAAAGGACAAGACAGATCAACACGAATGTTGGCTATGCACAGTAGATCACCTGCTCGGTGCTCAGACAAACAGTGGTGATTCAACATGTAGAATTGTCGGGAAATGAACAGAAAATGACAGCCACTGTTCTGTGATAAGAGCAAGGCCACACCCACTACGCACAGCCAACGTCTGTGTTGGTCTGTCTTGTCCTCAATGTATGTTTGGTGTTCAGAACTGGAATATATGTATGTTTACATACTAGTTCCATTCACCTTACACATAACATCAGACAGTTGGAGGTAAACAAATGAGAAGCCACTCAGTGTGTGTGTGATACAGTAAAAGTAGTATATTTTTTTATTTCTATCTGACTGGGAGCACCACAGTCAGTAGTGTTGCTAATTGGCCCCTTAGTCAGTAGCATAATGCCAGGTTCATTAGAGCTATTCAGCACGTAGCAATCAGGGAAGGTGGATAGTCAGCATAGAGTTAGGAGGTTTCCTTAGTGGCGGGGGCCCTCATAACCCTCAGGAAGAGCATTTTCATGAGGGTTGTGGAAGAGAGAGTGGTTGCCATCACCCCAGGGCCATTTCTGAAAGAGAAAGTTGTTTTAGTCATTCAGGATAGATTGGATAAAACTAGACCTATGTTCAGAAGGACATCCCACTATTACTACCAATCCTAACATGTAGATGATGAACTGTGAGTGAAGATAGTCTGTTGGTTAACAGAGTGCCTCCTGTATCACCTTGGTGCGGATGCGAAGGTGTGAGTAGGCCACAAACTCAGGGGGTTCATGGGAGTGCTGCTGCATCTTCATGTAGGCATTGGCGATGCAGACGGCCACACCAGGTAGGGCCAACACAAACGACAGGATCTTCCAGGTCCTAGCTGTGGAGGTCAAACCATTTCCACTAGATCAGACTCAACGGTTCTGTGTGACCCTGAGTTATCAAGGCTTGGGTACATCACAACACCAGCATAACTAAGTAACAGAGCAGCTCCAAACACTGATGATCCAGTTTAGATTTCAGTGACTCAGCCTTGGTTCCTTGTCTCAGGCTCTGACATGCAGGACAGCAGCGCCTCAATTACAATATGATACATTTGTAAGTCACCTGACAGGCCTCAATACAGCAGAGCACAAACATTTAATGAATGTTAGAAGAAGACTGCCAACTTTCCACAAACCTCTGTTAATGTTAAACCCAAAAGCCCAACTGAACACAAAAGGTGCAGAGAGAATATAACACAATATGAGAAGAGTTAAGTACATTACACACACCTGATCCTCCCTCATGGCCTGCGTGTGATGCAGCAGATAATACCCTGCGGGCCGCCATCGATGCAGGAGACGCCATTCCTGTGGAGTACAGACAGACAACTTTTAAACCAATGGACAGAGGATAGAACTGGGAATTAGTTTCTATGTTTGTGTAGACAGAGGCAGTAGGCTATGTTCAGATGAGTAGATTTATTCCTTTTAGAAAAGTGCTATTATATTTAAAGGTAATTTATTACACCCTATAGACAAGGTGAAATCATCCAGGTCCAGGCCCACACGTTATCCATGTTAAAGGTTTGTATTGTGGCTCCTCTACCCCAGCAACTTCACATACAGTAAGTAGGTCAAGCTAAAGCTCTCAATAAACCGTCAGATACCCCATTAAAATGTCTCACAATACATGTTAACTGACAGTAAATGTCTAACCTAGTCATTTTCAAATGAAGTCAAATACATTTGATAAATATTGGGTTTTAAATACCTAAATGAAAAGTAAAGTTTAAAAACAGACAGAAGCCATGCCATAGGCCTGTTGATATTACTGGTGATCAGAAATGGGAAACACTTGGGAAGCTAAAATTAAACAAATACCATCAAATCTATAAAAACTTTCTGTTCTTTATCCCAAAACGTTTAACTCACCTTTAATTTTGTTGGTCAGTCCCTTTCTCTTTCTGCACCTTTATGTCTGTTTGTCCTTCAGCCTGTCCTGGACTGAACAGAACTGCGAGACTCCTCCCCGTTGCAACCTGTCCGTCTGCCAAGAAATATCAAGTTTATATTTGGTCAAGTGCAAAAGGCAGGCCGGGAGATCTGTGATAGAGAGGAAGAAGGAATGGGATGGGTGTTTGACATTGTTGTGTTTTTGTTTTTGATTGGTGTTTTTAAATCACTGATGAAGGATTTTGTTTTTAATTTGCTGTTTTATACTCTTGTGAATTCAATGTTTTTTACTAGATTACTTGTACTTTTTCATGTTGTCTGTCTGTAATTTTTTTTGTAATGACTTGGTGCTGCCTATCTTGGCCAGGGCGCTCTTGAACAAGAGATTTTAATGTCAATGAGCCCTTTCTGGTTAAATAAAGCTTAAATAAATAAATACAATTAGTCTCTTTGTTAACTGCACATGAGATGTGTGTGTGTGTGTGTGTGTGTGTGTGTGTGTGTGTGTGTGTGTGTGTTGAAACATTCATTCAAATCTGCGGTTGACCTATCAAACCAGCGCGGTGTACAGGAGTAGGATCACCCTGTTTGAGGAGAACCTTCCTGCAATGCTGGAAAAAAAACTTCTGAACTTTGTAATTTGCACTTTGAAATTTCAAACTTGATTTTCCGTTACGGAAAATACACATTAGGCTAATTATAATCCACATAATAATTCACAGTTTCTGTTGCTGCGGGATTATTTTCCTGCTGTGTAAATGCTCGGCACTTTTGCACTTGACCAAATAAAAACTTGATATGCTAGGCATTTACACTAAAGCCGGCTACAATTAAGATCCTACACCTGTAATAGTAGTAGGTCCCAGTTTTGTTCATTCTAATTCTGCGCATGACCACACCCACGTGAGATTGATAGATTACCATGAACGGCATCACATGTTGATCAGATGGAGGAAAAGGGTCTGAAGTGGGAAAATAGCGCCTGATAAAGTTTTGAAATAGATGGTCTGTATTTCCTTTATGTTTTTGTTTAAGAGTTCACAAGAAGGCTAATGTGTCAAGCAATTCTGCACACCTAATTACATAGGGTTGGCATTTGTAGATAAATGTATTTTCATCAACTATACTTCAGTTACATAGAGAATGGTCAGTGTTCGCCTGTACAATCAGAAGTTGTGAATATGACTGATAGGTGTGTCTGCTAATCATGGTGCAGCTGACCTGTCCCTTTAATTTACTGAAGTCTGACTTGAATCTGGTCCAGCTGGAATTTGTACAAGTACAGAAATAGCTCTCACTGTGTGTCACAGGGTAACAGTATGCCCTGATCTCCTGCCGGTTAGTCAGTGGCAGTCACAGTGCAGCACCCATACATCTTCCTAGATAGTGAGCGTTCTATACCTACAGACTGAACTTTGTATTGCTGAATGTTGAGCTATCTCTCTCATAGTTGGGCTGGACGTGTGTGTGTGTCAGATAATAGTGTCCGTGGTGTAGGCCTACGGTATTGAAGCTGCCAGAACCATGGGTTTAATGCTGCACATTTGGGTTTGAAATTAAATACTGAATATTGACATTCAAAGAAGAGATAGCAAATACATCTAGAAGTGTAGTATTGCTTCACTATATATAAGTATAATATCAGAACAGTAGCGGTGGGTGGGTAAGAAAAGCCATATTACAACCTATGTGTAATAATTGTGTTGTTTGCTCTATAACCTGTTAGTTCATGTGCCTTGCGGCCTTGATATGTAGACCTAAAGGCCGAGACAATAAGAAGACACAGTGGCAGAATAAATTCAACTACAGCTTTGTTTCATCACAAAAGCGACAAGCAACCTCTGTCCAGTGAAGTCCACAAAGCATATTGCATGTAGCAAACAGTTACACGACCTACAGCATGATCAAGCAAGTTACTGTTTCCGACATTTTCGGCCCACTAAACTAGGGATTTGGAACCACGGAGAGTTACCGCAAGTCGCAAAGGAAACAGGAGCTGCCTACACTATTCCAGCACCATTTCAATTTCAACATTTCAACATCATCAAATCACCTATGCTTAGTCTAATACAGTGACAACTAAAATATACCAACAACATTTACTCCAATCGACGTAAGCTAAATATGATGTGGCTGTTGATGTTCTGAATTCTGTGTGCGTGGGTGCTCGTTCATGCAAGAGGAATAAACATGTTGACTCACCCGACTTGGAGAGAAATGCCAATGCCATCCTCCTCTCTTTCATGTTGACGAAACGATCTATCATTTTGTCATACAGTACACAAATGTATTGTTGTTGTCTTAGGTTACCTGGCTAAAATGCTTGCTCGCAAGCCTAACTTCCTTTCATGAACCATGTTAGCAAGTTAACATTAACCTTCTACATCTAGCTACATATTGCATGTCCATCCTCTCAGGCCAAGGGCACAATGTACGAATTAATGGTTGGATCAGAATCGGAGTAATAATCATTGGCCAGTACGGAGAATTAAGTAAAACCACAAGTCCAAATCCATATCTCCATCCATGGCTAATTTAGGAAAGGGACAATTTTAGCTAGCTAGTTAGCCACCGGGGACAACAACACAATGAGATGCAACAATTCAAGTTGTTTCTGTCGATGACTTATTCTCTCGATACGATTTGATAGGAGTCACACCAAATCCAAGTTGGCTACTTTTGACACTTTGTTTTGGTGCACCAGGATCATTAACAGTTGAGCTCACTCAGTTTAGCTCAACGCTGATTGGCTATTATTTTATACTTTTTTTCGTCATGGGAGGTCAAATGCTCGCTGGCTTCCTTTGCATTCAATGCTACAGGTGGCTACAATGTCATACTCTTTTGGAACTACACATACAGTGACAGAGGGGCGCTGTTTCACTTGCTCGGATGCTTTCTCCGGTGAGATACAGTACAGTCGTGCCCAAATGTTTTGGATGACACAAATATTAATTTCCACAGAGTCTGCTGCCTCAGTGTCTTTAGATAAAAGTCAGATGTTACTATGGAATACTGAAGTATAATTACAAGCATTTCATAAGTGTCAAAGGCTTTTATTGACAATTACCTGACCCTTCTTTTTCAAGACCTCTGCATGCTGTCAATTAACTTCTGGGCCACATCCTGACTGATGTCAACCCATTCTTTTATAATCAATGCTTGGACTTTGTCAGAATTTGTGGGTTTTTGTTTGTCTACCTGCCTCTTGAGGATTGACCACAAGTTCTCAATGGGATTAAGGTCTGGGGAGTTTCCTGGCCATGGACCCAAAATATCAATGTTTTGCTCCGCGAGCCACTTAGTTATCACGTTTGCCTTATGGCAAGGTGCTCCATCATGCTGGAAAAGGCATTGTTTGTCACCAAACTGTTCCTGGATGGTTGGGAGAAGTTGATCTCGGAGGATGTGTTGGTACCATTCTTTATTCATGTTCTTAGGCAAAATTGTGAGTGAGCCCACTCCCTTGGCCGAGAAGCAACCCCACACATGAGTGGTCTCAGGATGCTTTACTGTTGGCATGACACAGGACGGATGCTAGAGCTCACCTTGTCTTCTCCGGACAAGCTTTTTCCGGATGCCCCAAACAATCGGAAAGAGGATTCATCAGAGAAAATGACTTTGCCCCAGTCCTCAGCAGTCCAATCCCTGTACCGTTTGCAGAATATCTGTCTCTCCCTGATATTTTTCCTGGAGAGAAGTGGCTTCTTTGCTGCCCTTCTTGACACCAGGCCATCCTCCAAAAATCTTGGCCTCTCTGTGCGCGCAGATGCATTCACTCACACCTGCCTGCTGCCATTCCTGAGCAGGCTCTGTACTGGTGGTGCCCCAATCCCGCAGCCGAATCAACTTTAGGAGACGAACCTAGTGCTTGCTGGACTTTCTTGGGCGCCCTGAAGCCTTCTTCACAACAATTGAACCGCTCTCCTTGAAGTTCTTGATGATCCGATAAATGGTTGATTTAGGTGCAATCTTACTGGCAGCAATATCCTTGCCTGTGAAGCCCTTTTTGTGCAAAGCAATGATGACGGCACGTGTTTCCTTGTAGGTAACCATGGTTGACAGAAGAGGAACAATGATTCCCTCTTTTTGAAGCTTCCAGTCTGTTATTCAAACTCAATCAGCATGACAGAGGGATCTCCAGCCTTGTCCTCGTCAACACTCACACCTGTGTTAACGAGAGAATCACTGACCTGATGTCAGCTGGTCCTTTTGTGGCAGGACTGAAATGCAGTGGAATTTTTTTTTTGTGGATTCAGTTAATTTGTATGGCAAAGAGGGACTTTGCAATTAATTGCAATTCATCTGATCACTCTTCATAACATTCTGGAGTATATGCAAATTGCCATCATACAAACTGAGGCAGCAGACTTTGTGAAAATTAATATTTGTGTCATTCTCAAAACTTTTGGCCACGACTGTACTTTCAGCCTCTTGTGATTTGAAGGAAAAGGATTAAAAACAAAAGATACATTATTTTATATGTTTTTAAAATATTTTTTTCTTGGTGAGTTTTGTGGGGAAGCCTGGCCTCTCTTGGCATCCATGAATGCACGCCAACCAACCAACTCAATGTTTTTTTACGGTCTGGGTACAGTTTTTTTACTGACCACCAGATGGGGCATTGTGTGGCTATGGCAGGATATCCAATTGACAAAGATTTTCACCCTCCTGTTTGGTGTTTCTCTAACTTGCCTAGATGCCTATTACTTCTCCCTCAACATCCATATGTGATCCTAGAGAAAATTATGCCTCACTGTATTTTCCCAAATATTTTTTAACCTACTTTCAGTAGGCTATTAGTTCCCTGAAATCAGTTCAACTCCTCTTCAGCCTACAAGACTGTCTTTTTGTGTGTTTATGATGTGTGTGTAACCATGTGAGTTTCCTCTGTGTCTCTGTGTGTAATGTGTGTGTAACCATGTGAGTTTCTTCTGTGTGCGATGTGTGTAACCATGTCCGTTTTGTCTGTGTATGATGTGTGAAACCATGTGAGTTTCCTCTGTGTCTGTGTGTATATGATGTGTGTAACCATGTGAGTTTCCTCTGTGTCTGTGTGTATATGATGTGTGTAACCATGTGAGTTTCCTCTGTGTCTGTGTGTATATGATGTGTGTAACCATGTGAGTTTCCTCTGTGTCTGTGTATATGATGTGTGTAACCATGTGAGTTTCCTCTGTGTCTGTGTATATGATGTGTGTAACCATGTGAGTTTCCTCTGTGTCTGTGTATATGATGTGTGTAACCATGTGAGTTTCCTCTGTGTCTGTGTGTAACCATGTGAGTTTCCTCTGTGTCTGTGTGTAACCATGTGAGTTTCCTCTGTGTCTGTGTGTGAGCCAGCCTGTCCTTTTATAAGTGTGAATCCTTTATTTTCACACTATTTGTTGAGTGTTCCCGTCTCTGTCTGAGGAGCTTCCAGCTCCAATGCAAACAGCAGTGAGAGCCAGGCGTGAAGTCAGCCTGTCAGGGTTAGGGTTAGCCAGTCATGCAGGCAACCAGTCTGGTCGTCTGGCCCTGTGTTATTGTAGGCACATGTTATGTTTTACTGTGCGCGTGCATACGCACTCATCAAGGCTTACATTGATACACACACACACATTCACTCACACACACAAGTGTGTACACACACACACACACACACACACACACACACACACACACACACACACACATGCAAAGCTCGCACACTTTGACTGTATGCTTTCAAAATGCCAAGATAAATATTGAGATGGCGTGAGCGGTTAGTACCACCCTGGCATAGCGTTGACAATAAGTTGAGAGCATGTGCCCTGTTAGACGAGTCAAATCAGGCCATGCCAGCTCCAGAGGGGCTCCTGGGTCTGATATAGACCATTCAGTACTCCTGCCCCAATAAAGTCACTTCACACTTACACCAGACAAAAAGAACTCAAACAAATTCTTTCTAGTTATTTTCTTTCTCTGTCTTGGTTTAGTCACAGAAATGACATGGTCAACCATGGTCACATCCATGTTGTCTGTATCAGATGTATTGTGAGGGGTGATCCATTGTTGTTTAAAGTCATTTTGCAGTGGTACAGAGTTGCATATCCAAACATTACAACATTGGTCTTGAAAACATAGTATACTGAGCATTTGATGAGGGCGCCTCGAACAGCTAGTCCGTCAATTTGTGTCTGTATTTTTTATGACACTGAACTGAATTTAAACATTGTTCTGCATCACTGTCTGTATTTTTCACACACTGTCTGGTGGGTGGCAAATGAGGTTGGGACTAGGTAAGTCATGATCAGATGAAGTAGAAACGTTTCAAATCAAGACCTGTGACTATTACGTCGTTGGAAAGCTTTTCAGCTCTGCCGATTGGACGAAGGGCTTGAATATTTCCTTTAGAGGTTTTGACTGTCGTTCAGTAGGAAGAGAGGGAAGAGGTGAGGGATGGAAGATAAAGAAGCTCTGTAAGGACACACCTTCATGTGAAATTCTATGAAAGTGGAAATTGCAAACAGCATAGACAGGGTAGATATACTGCCTTGGATGTGGAGAGATAGAGATGCAGGGAGAAAGTGAATATTGAGAGTTAGAGGACATGTAGAAACAGCTATCAGGGGAATGAGATGGGCAGTAGAGATGTGAAGATACTGACGCAGAGGGGTCAGCGAGAGGGTGCTCAGGAGTGGGTGTGAAGTGGGAGGGGTCTGGTCAAGACACAGGGCAAAAGGTTCAGAGGTTTAATTCCCTGTGGGGACAGTCAATCTCTCACTATGTTCACTAATGCAAACATGTGCACCCAACAGTACTGTGTTTACTTATGCACTGAACAAAACTATAAACGCAACATGCAACAATTTCAAAGATTTGACAGAGTTACAGTTCATTAAAGGAAATCAGTCAATTGAATTAAATTCATTAGGCCCTAATTTATGGATTTCACATGACTGGGAAAACAGATATACATCTATTGGTCACAGATTCCTTAAAAAAAAAGGAAGGGGCGTGGATCAGTCATTATCCTGTGTGGCCACCATTTTCCTCATGCAGCACAACACATCTTCTTCGCATAGAGTTGATCAGGCTGTTGATTGGGGCCTGTGGAATGTTGTCCCACTCCTCTTCAATGGTTGTGCGAAGTTGCTGGATATTGTTGGGAACTGGAACTGTCGACCCAGAGCATCCCAAACATGCTCAATGGGTGACATGTCTGGTGAGTATGCAGACCATGGAAGAACTGGGACATTTTCAGCTTCCAGGAATTGTGTACAGATGCTTGTGGCATGGGGCTGTGCATTGTCATGCTGAAACATGAGGTGATGGTGACGGATGAATGGCACAACAATGGGCCTCAGGATCTTGTCACGCTATTTCGCTACATTCAAATTGCCATTGATAAAATGTAATTGTGTTTCTTGTCCATAGCTTATGCCTACGCATACCATAACCCCAGTGCCACCATGGGGCACTCAGTTCACAGTGTTGACATCAGCAAACCGCTCGCCCACATGACGCCATACACGCTGTCTACCATCTGCCCGGTACTGTCAAAACCGGGATTTATCTGTGAAGAGCACACTTCTCCATTGAGCCAGTGACCATCAAAGGTGAGCGTTTGCCCACTGAAGTCGGTTATGAAAACGAACTGCAGTCAGGTCAAGAACCTGGTCAGGACAACAAGCATGTAGAGGAACTTCCCTGAGACTGTTTCTGACATTTTGTGCAGAAATTCTTCAGTTGTGCAAACACACAGTTTCATCAACTGTTCGTGTGACTGGTCTCAGACCATCCCACAGGTGAAGAAGCCAAGATGTGGAGATCCTGGACTGGCGTGGTTACACGTGGTTTGCAGTTGTGAGGCCGGTTGGATGTACTGCTAAATTTCTCTCTATGGTAGAGAAATTAACATTAAATTATCTGGCAACAGCTCTGGTGGACATTCCTGCAGTTAGCATACCAATTGCACACTTCTTAAAAACTTGAGATATCTGTTGCATTGTGTTGTGTGACAAAACTGCACATTTTGGAGTGGCCTTTTATTGTCCCCAGCACAAGGTGCACCTGTGTTATGATCCTGCTTTTTAATCAGCTTCTTGATATGCCACACTTGTGAGGTGGATGAATAATTTTGGCAAAGGAGAAATGCTTACTAACAGAGATGTAAACTTATTTGTGCACAAAATTTGAGCGAAATAAGGTTTTTGTGCATATTGAAAAATCCTGGGTGACTTTTTATTCAGCTCATGAAACATGTTACCGACACTACATGTTGCATTTATATTTTTGTTCAGTGTAATTCAATACACAAAATAAGGACAATGCACTACCAGCTGATGCAAAAGGATGCAAGTTTCAAGTTTTATTTGTCACGAGTACAGTGAAATGCTTAACTTGCAAGCTCTTCCCTACAGTGCAGTAGTCAATATCAAAATAGTTTATACAAAAAAACATAAGAAATAACAAAGAAAGAAAAATGCATAGAGTTGCTAAAGCATAGACACGTATCCATCAGACTATCTCACTCTGTTTTCTAAGTGGCTGGACAGAGACCCTGCCTGTCTGTTTTGGTGGGGTAACCCTGGCTGTAGACACTAAAACAAACCTTTAATACTGAGAATACACCATCAATATTGTCACTGTCTGACTCAGTCAGCAGGGGATTTGGAATGGAGACGGAGACGGGGGGCTTTATAGTGGAATCTTCCATATGCCGTCACTGAGAGTCAACAGGGAAATGGAGGTGTCTGTGGACAGAAAGGCGGTTAAGTGTCTATTGTATGATCTTTCTTTCACATTGAGTGAATTCATCTGACAAGAGCTTGATAATCTTGATAACTGAACGTCAGGAGCAAGATTAAAATTGAATTATGGTCTTAAAATCGAGTATGGTGAACTTCAGTTTGGTCTTAAGGTGTCAAATATACTCAGTAATATACTCAGTTATTGTAACCAGTGGTTAAATAGCTGGGAAACAGTGGAAGGGTTGAGTTCTATTGGACTGATTGGACTGGTAGGGGCTGAAAAGTGTTAGTTATGAGATGATTTTAGCATGCCAAGTTGCCAACAGACTCATTTAAATGCAACAGTATATAGGCTAACCCCCTTGGCCCTTGTCTCAATATGTAATGGATTACCGCTGGGCACAAACTAGTTTAATCAATGTTGTTTCAACATCATTTGTCAATTTATTGTGACGTGGAAATATATGGATTTGTTGTTTTTATGTCATTATGGTAACCAAATTTCAACATAGGAAAACCTTGTATAAAATATGTTGAATTTGTACCATTAAAAAAATGTAATTTTCAACGTTACAGTGTTCATAACCCTTGACTTATTCCACATGTTGTTGTGTTACAGGCTTCATTCAAAATTGATTAAATGTATGTTACTGCACACAATACCCGATAATAACAAAGTGAAAACATGCTTTGAGGAAGTTTTGAAAATTATATTGAAAAATGAAATACAGGAATATGACATTTACCTAACTGTTTATGTAGGGTAACTTTGGCAGCGATTACAGCTTTGAGTCTTTCTGGGTAAGTCACTGAGAGTGTTCCACACCTGGATTGTGCAATATTTTCCCATTATTCTTTTACAAAATTATTTAAGCTTTGTCAAATAGCTTGTTCATCATTGCTAGACACCATTTTCAGGTCTTGCTGTAGATTTTCCGATAGATTTTAGACAGAACTGTAACTCGGCCACTCAGAAACATTCACTGTCTTCTTGGTAAGCAACTCCAGTGTTAATTTGGCCTTGTATTTTAGGTTATTGTCCTGCTGAAAGGAGAATTTCATCTTCCAGTGTCTGGTGGAAAGCAGCATGAACCAGGTTTTCCTGTAGGATTTTGCCTGTGCTTAGCACCATTTTGTTTATTTTTTAATCCTAAAAAACTCCCTAGTCCTTATCGATTACAAGCATACCCATAACATGATGCAGCTACCACTATGCTTGACAATATGGAAAGTGGTACTCAGTGATGTGTTGTGTGGGATTTGCCTCTGTCACACTCTGACCATTATTTGAGTTGTTTGTTTCTATGTTTTGTTTGGTCAGGGTGTGATATGAGTGGGCATTCTATGTTGCATGTCTAGTTAGTTTGTTTCTATGTGTTTTGGCCTGATATGGTTCTCAATCAGTGGCAGGTGTTTGTCGTTGTCTCTGATTGGGAACCATATTTAGGTAGCCTGTTTTGTATTGTGGTTCATGGGTTATTGTCTATGTTATGTTGCACGTTAGCACAGTGTCTTGTTAGTTTGTTTGTTTGTTAGTATACTTTGTGTTTTTTTCGTCTTTCATTAAAATCATGCTTTCACACCACGCTGCGCTTTGGTCTACTCAATACGACGATCGTGATAGCCTCAAACAAAACAATTTGTATTCAGGACAAAAAGTTAATGTGGCTTTGCCACATTTTTAAAAGTATTACTTGAGTGCCTTGTTGCAAACAGGATGGAGATTTTGGAATATTTGTATTCTGTACAGGTTTCCTTATTTTCACTATGTAATTTAGGATAGTATTGTGGAGTAACTACAATGTTGTTGATCCATCCTCCGTTTTCTCCTATTACAGCCATTAAACTCTTTAACTTTTTTTAAAAATCAAGCAGATTTTTTCCTCTGAACATATTTTGGCTTGCCATAACAAAGGGGTTGAATACCTATTGACTCAATACTTTTCAGCTGTTCATTTTTAATACATTTGTTACAATTTTGAAAAACATAATTCCACTTTGACATTATGGGGTATTATGTGTAGGCCAGTGACATAACATCTCAATATAATACATTTTAAATTCAGGCGGTAACACAACAAAATGTAGAAAAAGTCAAGGGGTATGAATACTTTCTGAAGGAACTGTCAGAAAAACAAAACAATAGGCTCGGCAGCACCTCCTACTGGAGATTTGATCCATTTACAGTTATCCGTTGGTCTCCCATCACAAGGTTTTAAGTAAGCCCTACTTAGCCACAAATGTGTCACCAACTGTTACCAATGTGCTATCGTGAGAATTATTGTTAAGAGATCTCCACTTAAAACCAAAAATATATTCTATGATATATTCTGTGTCACTATCAAAGTCATTCCAAAGTGCAGGTTTAACAGAGCAAATGAAATGTGACCATACTTTATCAATCATTAATGATGCTATTTAGGCCTACAAAGTAATCAACAGAAATTGTTTCAATTCAACCCATAATTAAAATTTAAAAAATAAAATAGTCCTATGGTTTCAAGCTCTCGTTGATTTAAAATGTTATGATATTTATTTATATTGAATTATGTCTGGTTGTCAACGCAACCAAATATCAACATTTGAAGGAGAACCAAACGTCTCCAGCTCAACCAAAAATTACATTTAAAGAATAGGACTAAATGAAATCAAACTTTATTTAAAGTGCATTTGAAGTTTGATTTGATTTAGTCCTATTCTATAACTTGATTTTTGGTTGAGATGGAGACGTGAGTCCAACATATCAATGATTAATTTGTAGACAAACTGAGTCAGTTGCACAGATGGAACTATCCAATCAGAAGAGAAATCTCCTTACAATATAGATTTTTATTTGTGTTGACAACCAAACACAATTCAATATCACTTTTGAAATACAATACATAGCCTATTAACTTAGCCCAAGTTAGCAAATTATATGTTGGATTCATGTCTTCAACTCAACCAAAAATAAAAGTTAAAGAATGGGATAAGCCAGTAGCTCAGGTGGAACTACCCAAGCAGTACATACGTATTCTTTAACTGTTGATATCTGGTTGTGTTGTCAACCAAATTTACTGTTGTAATTTCGTAAATAGCCTAAAGTTAAAGCTATTTTACAAACAAATGTAACATTCAACCTTAAAATTAGTAATAGATCCATGGCCACATTTTGAGGTTACTGTAACTATATATTTCTTCTTATGTAATCATATAGAGTGCATGTTCCAGATAGCATGCATAGGTCATCGCAGGCCTTTGGAGATCTTCACAAATGCTCTAATAATCTGTGCAGATTCTCAAACGACATTGATCACTTGCACCATGTAATTTTAATGTAACCTCAACTGCAATCCAGGTCATGTGGTTGTGCTATTAGATGAAACACAGTGATATCACATTCATCTGTTGTATAAATAAATGTCTGACATTTGAACTTTGCTGTGCTTTTAAATGATTGAAAGTGCAGTGATAGACATTTGGGTGACGACTAAACCAAAACTCAGACATTGTTTTTCCATGGGAATTTGGTTGTGCTTTTAGACGTTTCAAAGCATAGTAATAACACAATGCAAATCCAACTAACTTTTGTCTGTCTTTTTGAGTGGGTGAATATAGGTTGTAACTTCATTGGTCAATGTCTCTACCAAATAATTCCCAATTATCCATGTTGAAATGACGTAGTGTGCCCAGTGGGTTATCTCAGTCTGAATAAGAGGCAGTAATTATTACAGTGTTAATGGAGCAGTCCATTACTGCGTGCCTGGCCTATGGGGCAGGAAACTGTAGATCATACAACTAGGCCGGCAGCTAGTCTCTTGGCCATTCTCTCTCACTGAGAGCTTGGCAGAGTCATGATGTTTTGACAGGCCGGCCTGTCTGTATGTGACCCTCTCCCTCTCCTGTCTGTTTCATCAGTCTGGATTCTATAGGACTGTTTAAACAGCCCCACTCACCACCTCCACCTCCTGGCACCCCTGCTCCTGCTGCCCCCGGCCTGCATTTCTTTAAGCTAATTTCCTGCAATTCTCAGAATTTCTCCATGGAGCCGAGATGCATTTTGCGTTTTAATTCCTGCATTTCTACACATTTTGCCATGGAGTTGAAAGATATAGATGCAGTTTTTTAAGCAATTCTACCACAGGAGGATGGTGGCACCTTAATTGGGGAGGACAATCTCGTGGTAATGGCTGGAGCGTAATTGAGTGGAATGGTATCAAATACATCAAACACATGGTTTCCATTTGCTGCGTTCCAAACATTATGTGCCGTCCTCCCCTCAGCAGCCTCCACTGGATTATACATATTCTGCCATGTAGCTGAGAGAACATTTAGCAGTTTAAAGATACATTCCTGCAATTCTATACATTTTGCCATGGCTGGTTCTTTTGCTCAAATTTATTAACAACATCAATACTGTTAAATGCATTATTTTGGGAATTTTCTATTCCCCTGAATGTTTCGCTTTTATATTGGTGATTGTTAGTTCTCAAAGATTATATAATAAATACAAATATAGGTCTATTATTTTTTCTACATATTTGATATTTGGTTTCAGTTGTTTGAGTTTACACTGAAATAATTGTTAGTTTTTTTACAGAGGGTTCTACTTGGAAACCAAAAGGGTTCTATGGTGACAGCCGAAGAACCCTTTTGGAACCCTTTTTTTCTAACAGTATAAGTAATAGCGCAGCTCATGTTGGATTCCATACTCCCCCTGTCCATACCCCTGCTGCTGGTCAGCTTTTATCTTTGATTTGTGTGTCCTGGAGGATCCAGCTCGGGCAACCTGAGTCGTGTATCTACACAAAAGCTTCCCTTGCACCTCTCTGTTCCGCTACTGTTGTCAAGGTTTTTATATCCATTACTACTGCAGGGATTGATTTTGACTGCAAATATTGACTGTTTGAGTTGTCCATCTGTGAGAGGGTGCATGGTGGTCTGTCAGAGGGATATTTTATTGCAAACAGATTTGTCATCAGACACAACCACCACCTGTTGGTTCAGCCACATCCTCTGGTATGTCCGTTGCACCTGCACAGCAAGGGAGGTGAGCATGCTTTTCAGACCTTTCTGTGGTTCTTTGTGTTCTCTTAACTCAGTTTTGATATGCTTTGAACACTAATATTGAGAACCCCCAGCTGTGGCCAGAGCAACTTGAGACTGAAGCAGCATAATGCCAGAGGAGCATTAAACCACGTAGGCCTGAAGCAGCATAATGCCAGAAGAGCATGGCCAGAGCATAATGCCAGAAGAGCATTAAACCACGTAGGCCTGAAGCAGCATAATGCCAGAAGAGCATTAAACCACGTAGGCCTGAAGCAGCATAATGCCAGAAGAGCATTAAACCACGTAGGCCTGAAGCAGCATAATGCCAGAAGAGCATTAAACCACGTAGGCCTGAAGCAGCATAATGCCAGAAGAGCATTAAACCACGTAGGCCTGAAGCAGCATAATGCCAGAAGAGCATTAAACCACGTAGGCCTAACACTCTGGAACATCAGGGATAATCTGCGGTAAGCAATTAAAAAAATACATGACAAATAATTATGTCATGTGTCCAGCACCATATTTGTCTGGGTTTGAAACATGTTACTAAAGAGATGGGTTGTTGACATTCAGAGGATGAATGAGGACCTGCGACAGATGTAGTGGGCACAGGTTTATCTCAGACAGACACACACACTATTAATTGCATTTACCTCAATCCTAAGAGATGAAAAACATGATTGCAAATCATTTGAATGCACACACCTACGCACAAGCATGTGAGAACCTGTCAGAAAGGAAGAATTGACTGATTGTTATGTATGTATGGCAGTGCTGCGGTGGCACACTGTCTTGCGACGTCTCAGTGTGTGTGCTTGCATCAGTGTAGGTGCATGCATTCATCGTGTGTTGTGTTTGCAGGAACTACCTGTTCAGCCCCCTCCTCCTTACCAACTATGAGGTTGTCTCTATGGTATGGTGTGCTTTTCCTGTCTCTGTTTCAGTCTGTGTGTTCAGTGAGGCACGGTATTTTCAGTTTGACTGACCACACATAAATAGCCGTCCAGATGTCTGTCCACACATTGCATACCCTGTTCTTCTCACTTCCTCAAAGAGCCAACACTGTCTATACCACCTCTTTCTGCCCTCTCTCTTCCCTCTTTCTGCCTCTCTTTCTTCCCATCCTTCCCTCTTTCTGCCTCTTTCTTCCCATTCTTCCCTCTTTCTTTCCTTCTTCTTTCTTCCCCCATTCCTCCCTCTTTCTGCCTCTCTTTCTTCCCATTCTTCCCTCTTTCTGCCTCTTTCTTCCCATTCTTCCCTCTTTCTGCCTCTTTCTTCCCATTCTTCCCTCTTTCTGCCTCTCTTTCTTCCCATTCCTCCCTCTTTCTGCCTCTCTTTCTTCCCATTCTTCCCTCTTTCTGCCTCTTTCTTCCCATTCTTCCCTCTTTCTGCCTCTTTCTTCCCATTCTTCCCTCTTTCTGCCTCTTTCTTCCCATTCTTCCCTCTTTCTGCCTCTTTCTTCCCATTCTTCCCTCTTTCTGCCTCTTTCTTCCCATTCTTCCCTCTTTCTGCCTCTTTCTTCCCATTCTTCCCTCTTTCTGCCTATCTTTCCATTTCTCTGCCTCTCTTCCCTCTTTCTTCCCTATTTCTTCCCTCTTCCCAATATCTTCCCTCTTTCTGCCTCTCTTCCCTCTTTATTCCCCCTCTTTCTTCTCTCTTTCTTCCCTCTTTCTACCTATTTGTTCTCTGAAAATAACCATTGATGGATCCTCTCATCAATGTATTGCGTTGACATTAATTGTGCAGTGCACTGACCACACAGAAGCTGTGGCTTTGGACAATGTCTTCAAAAAGGTCCCCATGAGTGAAATGACCAGAAAATATACATGCAGAGGTCAAACGTGGGTGAGGGAGTAATTTTAATAATTTATGTCTAAGAAGTTAGGGGTTCTATTCAGAGCACCACTATGAGAAACAATATGCAGGTGTGCTTTCAGTTCTATACAATCATGAAAATAACCAGAGTTCTTTGAATTCCACTCATTAATTTATTGTATATTGTGTAAGGTTTTGAATATCAGCGTTGTGCCATATAGACTATTTTAATGTTTTATATCCTGATATATTCGGCAGTCATGGAGGTGTAGGTGGACAGTGTGTGTTAGTGGTAGCAGCCCTCACACAGCACAGAGGAAGTGTAGAAGACCGTAGATCATGTGTGAGTAAATGAGGCACCACAATCCCATGGATGGACCAATGCCTCTTGCATACAAACTGAGGTGAAAACTAAGAGAGATGGTCAGTACAAACAGCGTAATAAAAGGTTTTAGACAGGTTATTTTGAAGGAACATTTATACAACATCCCATTGTAGAAAAATTATGGAAAAATCCTTTTTCATCTTTTAAGAGAGGAGGTGGCATTGAGGTATATTTCAACCTGGTTGCACAGGTTTCCACATTAAACATTTATACCAACATGCTTTTCACTGAGCCTTACAGTGCCTGGCAGAAACAAACTACTCTAGAATGATGTCATATTTATCCTGCAATTTACTGGGCCTTTTTCTGGGCTGTTTGTGTACATTTCAGACATTCTGTTTGCGTGTTCTCATTCTTTTCCCCTTCCCTTATTTTTTAGGAGGTGTACAGTCACACCTGTTTAGTAAAAACAAGATGGTCATTAATGAACCTAATGGGTCTTGTTTGGAACACAGAGCAGGTTGAGTTTGTTCCACCTGACTGTGAAAGCTCTCTCTACCACTCTTCATCATCATCATCATCTCTCTCCCCAGAGCAACAGCCCTATCCATTTATATTACACCTGTCAGTAGACTGACTGTTGTGTATAGAGGTTTTGTGTTAGTTTGCCTGAGTGTATGTTTTCTACATATATATGTATTCCCGTGTGTCACAGCAGTGGTGGAAGAAATACCCAATTGTCATGCTTGAGTAAAAGTAAAGATAGTTTCATAGAAAATGACTGAAGTAAAAATGAGTCACCCAGTAAAATACTACTTGAGTAAAAGTCTTAAAGTGTTTGGTTTTAAATATACTTACGTATCAACAGTAAATGCAATTGCTAAAATATATTTAAGTATCAAAAGGAAAAGTATAAATCTTTTAAAATTCCTTATGTAAAACAAACCAGACTGCACCATTTTGACGGATAGCCAGGGACACGCTCCAACACTCAGACATCATTTACAAATTAAGCATGTGTTTAGTGAGTCCTCCAGATCAGATGCAGTAGGGATGACCAGGGATGTTCTTTGTTTAGTGAGTCCTCCAGATCAGAGGCAGTAGGGATGACCAAGAATGTTCTCTGTTTAGTGTCCTCCAGATCAGAGGCAGTAGGGATGACCAGGGATGTTCTCTGTTTAGTGAGTCTGCCAGATCAGAGGCAGTAGGGATGACCAGGGATGTTCTATGTTTAGTGAGTCCTCCAGATCAGAGGCAGTAGGGATGACCAAGAATGTTCTCTGTTTAGTGTCCTCCAGATCAGAGGCAGTAGGGATGACCAGGGATGTTCTCTGTTTAGTGAGTCTGCCAGATCAGAGGCAGTAGGGATGACCAAGGATGTTCTCTGTTTAGTGAGTCTGCCAGATCAGAGGCAGTAGGGATGACCAGGGATGTTCTCTGTTTAGTGAGTCTGCCAGATCAGAGGCAGTAGGGATGACCAATAATGTTCTCTGTTTAGTGTCCTCCAGATCAGAGGCAGTAGGGATGACCAGGGATGTTCTCTGTTTAGTGAGTCTGCCAGATCAGAGGCAGTAGGGATGACCAGGAATGTTCTCCTGATAGGTTTGTGAATTAGACCATTTTTCTGTCCTACTGCCCCTTTCTTACCATCTAAACCAGGCTCCCTCAACTGAAGCCCCCCCCCCCCCCCCACACAGTTTTCTGAGCAACATTATGCATTACATTTTTTATTGTTAGACATAAAAGACTATAAAAACACCAGAAAATCATCTCCATGTGATTTCCATGCATAATAGAGAGACACAATGTTATATCTGTTTGGGCTTCTTGCGGTCAATTTGCAGTTTACAAATTATTCGTAATTATGTTCCAGCCCCCGACCATCTACTCAAGAAAACATCGGTCCACGGTTGAATCTAGTTGATGATCCCTGATCTAAACAGTGATCTCACACTTATCACCTCTTTGAAGCATTGTCTTGTTCCGCTCATCACACACAAATCACATTGCCATGTTAATATACTGGCTGGCAGCAATCCAGCTGATCAGCAACCTGATGTGGACTGTCTTTGGATGGGCAGAGGTGGACCTGACTGCCTGTCCAGAGGGAGAGGGGGAAATGGGGCAGGGGCTTTGGTGCAGCAACGGCCAATTGCAGGCTAGAGGGCAGGGCTGGTTAGGGGGAGGGTATCATAACCAGAATTGTATTTAAGGCATGGGCAAACACTGGAGCTGTCTACTTGTGCTGTGCCCCTGTCCAGCCAGCCAGTTTCTCTCTCTCTCTCCTTGTCTTTCTGTCTGTCTGCCTGTTTTTCTCTCTGCCGGACCAGGTCTCCTCCACCATGCTGGTAAAAGCGCTCCTTCAGACCTCGCTGGTCCTATGGCTGGCACAGCACACACTACAAGGAGGTAAGAGACATAACCAAGACTATCTGTGTGGAGGATAGAATGGCTGATGGAAGAGGGATGAGAGGAATGTGGAAGAGGGATGTAAGGGAATATGACAGAATATGAGAGAAAGTGAGAACGTTGTCTAAAGGATGTAGATCACAGGTGAGAGAAGAGAGAGAAGAAGAAAGACCCCTATTTGTGTCAGGATTGGGAAGGATAGAAAGAGAGATTAAGACATGCCACCATCATTTCTTAAATTGTAGAGTTGGCACATCAGAAATGGTATTTTTAATTCATGTTGGAGTAGTTTCAAGACTGTCTTTGTAGAACATGATTATAATAGCATTCAGACACGTTACGTTGTGTTGTGAAACACTGTACAGTAGGTGTCAGCACAGGACTGCTTGTTACCACCTTAAATCTTCACGGGTGCTTGCTTAGTGCACAGCAGTGTTAATTGGACTTAAATGTTTAAATGTTAATTATTTATTAGTTTATAGTAGTTTCCGAAGATATTGTATTGTTCTGTAAATTATGGATTTGCTTTTTTCTCAACTTGTTTCTCAACTATAAGAATATTTAACAATTGTAGTTTGATTATTTAAATGGTTAT
This sequence comes from Oncorhynchus masou masou, assembly GCF_036934945.1. Classification (NCBI taxonomy): domain Eukaryota; kingdom Metazoa; phylum Chordata; class Actinopteri; order Salmoniformes; family Salmonidae; genus Oncorhynchus; species Oncorhynchus masou. Next base: position 18,054,553 of record NC_088225.1, on the reverse strand, counting down.
GCATGTATAATATTTATTTTATATTCATATATAAAACGTGAACTATTTTTGTTGTTGGATGTGTTGCATTGTGGTCCACATTTAGTTACCTATTACGCACAACTTGCAACTTCCTTCAAAAACTTGCCAATTTGTATTGTCCCAATTAAATTGAAATAACATTTGAATTATAAGATATGTTTAATATAACATTAATTCCCTAGTTGTGAAATTCCTTTGACACATGTAGTCAAATTCTCTTTAATTGAATAGTTGGGAATAAAATTAAAACAATTAAAAATTGTATGGAACATTTGAACAATTCAGAGTAACTACTTTGTTTTAAACCCTGACAACATGCATTTCATGTTTCTGGTGACTTTATCTGAGAGGTTTGGAAGGCCTGTCAACATACAGATGTAGGATCTTTATTTGAGCCAGTTTGCTACAGCAGGAAAATAATCCTGCAACAACAGGAAATGTGAATTATTATGTGGATTATAATTAATTGATATTTTCCTGGGAAAGTCAAGTCTGAAATTTCAAAGTGAAAGTTACAAACCTCAAATACACTACAAGTTTCACATTTCATGCATTGCAGGACATTTCTCCTGCAACATGGGGATCCAATTAAGATCCTACACCTGTACAGCTGAGTGACAGATAGCTGTAGACATGTTGTTAAACTATCAGGAATCAACTTGGGTATCATGCTCATATATCTCTGCAAAACCGCCCAACTGACATTTATGTGTCAAATTTCCAATGTCCGTGTCAGATCAGGGGAAAAAAACGGGCCTACGTGGTCCTTGCTGCCTGGATCTCAGTGAAACAGACCTGCTCCAAGTCTGGTGACCCCGCTAAGCCTCTGTAGTTTCATCTCGTCTGATTGCTTTGAATCAAAGCATGGGAAGTTGAGGTGGCAGCAGCGGTCCAAATTTGACAACCTGTTGTGAAAGAAGCCTTTACAACCTGCACACAGTCCCTCCTTTTTGTCTGTCTCTCCACTCCATCAATGGGAATGTCTGTTTCTCTTCCCTCAAGCTGCCCAGTTGGAGCTGAGTTTGCATGGGATGGGAGTGAGATGTTCACTACTCATCATCCGATGAGATCACTTAATATTTAATCAGCTGTAGTGTTTCAAATGCTTACGTTTTGGATGGTGTAACACTGGCACTGGCCAATAGGAAACGATGAAGGCCTTCATCTCTCTCCAAACCACAGCATAGCAGCATAGTATACTTCATAGAGTGATTTGCAATTCTTTTTTTAATCTCTATTAGGAGTGAAACCTCAAAGTGGCGGTATGGGGAAAATGATACCCAGGGGTAAGTGCAATTATCAGTCTCTGTATGTCTGTCTGTCTCCCCCACCCCCACATCTCTCTCTCTCTCTCTCTCTCTCTCTCTCTCTCCTCTCTCCTCTCTCTTCTCTCTCCTCCCTCCTCTCTCCTCTCTCTCTCTCTCTCTCTCTCCTCTCTCCTCTTTCTCTCTCTCTCTCTGGGTGCAGGGATGAGAGGTGTAAAAGCTGGAGGTCAGTGGAACTTCCACCAACAATCAGCCCCGAACAGATTCTGTCTTATCTCAGGACTGCACTCAATTGACCCGTCTTGAGCATAGTCTAAACTAATTTGCTCAACTAAATATAGCCTCAGATTAAGTTGTCTGGCATTTAGAATTAAAAACTGAAAGTGGTGCAATCGTCAATGAGAAATCGGACTTAGATTCTGTCTTGCAATGCTCATCCTCCTTATTAATGATTTAATATAGACTCATATGATACAACGTTTAGATTTTTTTCCCACCATAGAGAAACATGCTCCATTATGGTGCATCACTGATCACTGACGTCTCACATCTCCCTGTGGTGTCTTGTGGTCTTCCAGGGGCTGGTGCTCTTGGGATACAGGGAGGCTACGGAGCCAAGCCCGCCAAAACCGGAGGAGCTGGGGGTAATATTGATTGATTGCCATGTTTATATTTTTCCCTATTGCTGCCAATCATCATTCATAATTGAATATATTATATTATGAACCATCATGACCTGTCTTTCTAATGAATCACAGGTGGTCATTATCCAAGGGGGGCTCAGCAGCTTGGAGGAGGTGAGTTTCTCAAAGATAGAGCTAAACCACGTACACTGAGTCTACTGTACCAAACATTAGGAACCCCCAAGAACAGCCTCAATTCCCACGGACATGGACTCTACAAGGTTGTCAAAGTGTTCCACAGGGATGCTGGCTCATGTTGACTCCAATGTTTCCTACAGTTTTGTCAAGGTGGCTGGATGTCCTTTGGGTGGAAACTGTTGAGCGTGAAAAACCCAGCAGCGTTGCAGTTCTTGACACAAATCGGTGTGCCTGGCACCTACTACCATACCTTGTTCAAATGTTCAAAGGCACTTCAATCTTTTGTCTTGCCCATTCACCCTCTGAAAGGCACACATACACAATCCATGTCTCAAGGCTTAAAAATCATTATTTAACCTGAGGCCCCTTCATCTACACTGATTGAAGTCACTTTAACCTGTGAAATCCCATCCCGGATCCAGGGATCCAGGTAAAGCCTCAGGCTCATTAATGTTTTGTATTCTCAGTGTTTCAAGATTTCTGAAAATCGTAAATAAAATGAAAATAATGTGCCTGCTCTCAAACTTAGCCTTTTTTAACAACACTGTATCTCAGATGATTTCAAAATATCTTTTGAACCATAGCAATTGAAACCTCAAATTTGGTAAGAGTATGCTAAGGGGTAGGGGATCATTTGAGTAGCATTTAGGCCAGGGAGGCATTTTCAAAAAAACCAGATAACCAAATAAATAAAATAATTTACCTTCACAAGAGCTCTGAATGTTTTCAATGATGAAACTCTCTTACATACCAAATGCGTTTTTCATGAAATCCACTGGTTAGGGGAAATCGTTCCGTTTAGTACATCCACCAATTGTGCAATTCTGTTTTCAGTCACTTAAAACGTCAAGACTTTATTTTCAATTAACTTCCATAATATCGACAGAAAAATGACAAAATGTTTGGAATCAATCCTCACATTGTGTAGTTTTTATGAATTTAATCTTCATTGATATATCGTTTAGTGGAAGCCTAAGCATTCTCCTTGAATTCTGTGGAAAAATACTTTGTTAGCTGACTTTGTTGGCAATGACAGAGGTCAATTTTCGGTCGCAGGACACCGGTTTTCGGACACCTGGTAAATGTGGTCTTTTGGTCAATTCCTCCAATGATTCCTACAAATAGCAGTGATGCTTTGGGGACACCTTGGGGAAACACAGAAAGGGCAACTTACTCTCTCGATTTTCTACAGCCATATGAGATCTGGAGACAATGGAAAACAGAGCCTCAAAAATCCTGCTCATTTCCTGGATGCCGTCTCATCTTCATGTTTTGCCTGAAGCTCACGTTCTGGGATCATATCTTTGCAGTTCTGAAAGACCCAGAGTGTTTTCATTTCAATGCTATCAATTATATGCATAGTCGAGCATCTTTTTGTGACAAAATATCTTGTTTAAAACGGGAACATTTTCATCCAAAAATGAAATTGCGCCCTAGAGTTTCAACAGGTTAACAAGTGACATCACATAAACTGACCAGGTGAATCCAGGTAAAGGCTGTGTCAGGTGTTCTTAATGTTTTGTATTCTCAGTGTAAGTATTCTCTGTTTGATTCAGCTTGTGTTTATCTGCTCTTGTTCAATGTGTTATTTGTGTGTATCAATATGTGATATGTCTCCACTGTCTTTCCCAAAGGGGGATACAGAGGCCCAGGAGGGGCTGGGGGTAGGGGAGGATATGGTAACGGAGGCCAGGGAGGCTATGGTAACGGAGGCCAGGGAGGCTATGGTAATGTCTACAACTTTACTTCACAAACAGTCTCTGAACAAGGCTTGTTAAGATGAAATGTCTTAGTAAGGTTTACATGAAATCCACAATGGTTACAGTGGGGGAAAAAAGTATTTAGTCAGCCACCAATTGTGCAAGTTTTCCCACTTAAAAAGATGAGAGAGGCCTGTTATTTTCATCATAGGTACACTTCAACTATGAGAAAAATGAGAAAAAAAATCCAGAAAATCACATTGTGTAGGATTTATTATGAATTTATTTGCAAATTATGGTGGAAAATAAGTATTTGGTTAATAACAAAAGTTTATCTCAATACTTTGTTATATACCCTTTGTTGGCAATGACAGAGGTCAAACGTTTTCTGTCAGTCATCACAAGGTTTTCACACACTGTTGCTGGTATTTTGGCCCATTCCCCCATGCAGATCTCCTCTAGAGCAGTGATGTTTTGGGGCTGTTGCTGGGCAACACAGACTTTCAACTCCCTCTAAAGATTTTCTATAGGGTTGAGATCTGGAGACTGGCTAGGCCACTCCAGGATCTTGAAATGCTTCTTACGAAGCTACTCCTTCAGATTTTCAAAATGGTGTGTTTGGGATCATTGTCATGCTGAAAGACCCAGCCACGTTTCATCTTCAATGCCCTTGCTGATGGAAGGAGGTTTTCACTCAACATCTCACGATACATGGCCCCATTCATTCTTTCCTTTACACGGATCAGTCGTCCTGGTCCCTTTGCAGAAAAACAGCCCCAAAGCATGATGTTTCCACCCCCATGCTTCACAGTAGGTATGGTGTTCTTTGGATGCAACTCAGCATTCTTTGTCCTCCAAACACGACGAGTTGAGTTTTTACCAAAAAGTTCTATTTTGGTTTCATCTGACCATGACATTCTCCCAATCTTCTTCTGGATCATCCAAATGCTCTCTAGAAAACTTCAGACGGGCCTGGACATGTACTGGCTTAAGCAGGGGGACACGTCTGGCACTGCAGGATTTGAGTCCCTGGCAGCGTAGTGTGTTACTGATGGTAGGCTTTGTTACTTTGGTCCCAGCTCTCTGCAGGTCATTCACTAGGTCCCCCCGTGTGGTTCTGGGATTTTTGCTCACCGTTCTTGTGATCATTTTGACCCCACGGGGTGAGATCTTGCGTGGAGCCCCAGATCGAGGGAGATTATCAGTGGTCTTGTAAGTCTTCCATTTCCTAATAATTGCTCCCACAGTTGATTTCTTCAAACCGAGCTGCAGATTCAGTCTTTCCAGCCTGGTGCAGGTCTACAATTTTGTTTCTGGTGTCCTTTGACAGCTCTTTGGTCTTGGCCATAGTGGAGTTTGGAGTGTGACTGTTTGAGGTTGTGGAAGGTGTCTTTTATAAAGCTGATTATATGCATAGTTCAAACAGGTGCCATTAATACAGGTAACAATTGGAGGACAGAGGAGCCTCTTAAAGAAGAAGTTACAGGTCTGTGAGAGCCAGAAATCTTGCTTGTTTGTAGGTGACCAAATACTTATTTTCCACCATAATTTGCAAATAAATTCATTAAAAATCCTACAATGTGATTTTCTGGATTTTTTCCTCATTTTTTCTGTCATAGTTGCAGTGTACCTATGATGAAAATTACAGGCCTCTCTCATCTTTTTAAGGGGGATGAACTTGCACAATTGGTGGCTGACTAAATACTTTTTTGCCCCACTGTATATGCCAAAAATCTCTAACTCTTGCAGCAGTTTTCCTTGTTTGATTTAAATATGCATTCATTTATTTTAAGATGTCTACATTATATGACTTCTTTCCATTTGTTTTATTGTAGGTGCTGGTCTGGGAGCAGGAAATGGCCAAGGAATTGGGACGGGAGCCGGACTGGGCTCACAGGGTGGGAAACCACGTGGAGGTGGAGGTGAGTGTGACATTCAGGAGAAGAGATGTTTTATTCCAAAGTTTGTACTAACAATGCCGAGTAAACATCATCTGTCTGTTTGTCTGTGTTTGTCAGGATACGGTGGTAATGGCTATGGCACACAGCCAGGTACGTGTTTGTTCTGTTACCTGGTAATTGTTTGTATAGAACACACAATATTTAAGATCCTCAAGACCGTCTCCTCTGTCTCTGTCTGTTGGATCATAGTTAAGTTAAATTTGGGCCATTGTCTGTGAGTGCAGATTGGTTCTCATCTAATAAACCAGAATGTCATCTTGGAATAAAATAATAATAACTCCAGGGGTGGAGATTTAAGCTTTCTGTTTGTGGTTATGTGGTTAAATGAAATGAGGTAAAGAGTTATGTGTTGCATGTCCTTTGACCTTGCTACTTGTCTTGTTGCTAGGTTACGGGGCTGGAGCTGGAGCCAGAGGCTATCCACGACCAGGTAAGCAGCCAATCCCTGCTGGCCTGAACCATCTGAAGGCCAATACTATAGTCTACTATTTTACAAGCCAAGGTTCATATCTTTTACAGCTCGCAACTCAAGTACTTAATTCATTGAACAAACTGTCAATCCCAAATCAATAAATCATTGGGGATTTCCATATTGCGCATCTTACAAATTGTCATCTGCTTACTGTACACTGTACAGTGTACATTAGCCAGCTGGGTCCTACATAGACACCAAGCATCTGTAAACTGGCTTTACAGATGTAGGATCTTAATTTGAAAATGTTGAGTTTTAATTTATTTTCCACTTTGAAATTTCAGACTTAATTTGCCCAACGAAAAATGTATGAACCCCTACTTAAATATCCATTAAACTGACTGGTTTTGTTGGGGATTTTTTTATATGCACAGGTGCGTCAATTTACTCTTAAAGATGAATTTTAATCCACATTATAATTCACATTTCTTGTCGCAGCAGGATTATTTTCCTGCTGTAGCAAACTGGCTGAAATTAAGATCCTACATCTGTAAAAGGAAAGTGGTTGATTGCTGAAAAGCCTCTGTACCTCATACAATGCATGTGGAGTGTGATCATTCCAATTGACAGTGCCCCTTTGCAAACATTAGGTGCTGGAGCTGGGTATCCCAATGGACAGGGATCTAAGGGACCAAAACCGGGTAAACTTTCCAATCCTGCTGTGTCCGTCTGTGTCCGCATACATGTTTGTTTGCTTTTACCTGCATTTTTCAGTTTGTGCCTTCATGTCTGCTCTTCGTGTTGCCGTTTTCAATCTCTTCTGTGTAATCAGTATTTATGCCTTTCGGTGATGCAGTCAGACATGGTGTAAATGCAGATTGTTTTCTCAGTGCATTAACAAGTGTCTATCTACTTACCATCAATGGTTGATTTTATTTTACAGCTGCCAAATTCTTTCAAATGGGCAGCCATATATACACTGCTCGTTCTGCTGCAACATCCTCCAGCATGACCGGTTTGGCGGTGGGTCAGTCATGGTGTGGGGTGACATTTCTTTGGGGGGTCGCACAGCCCTCCATGTGCTCGCCAGAGGTAGCTGACTGCCATTGGGTAACGAGATGAGATCCTCAGACCCCTTGTGAGACCATATGCTGGTGCGGTTGGCCCTGGGTTCCTCCTCATGCAAGACAATGCTAGACCTCATGTGGCTGGAGTGGGTCAGCAGTTCCTGCAAGAGGAAGGCCCGCCCGTTCCCCAGACCTGAATCCAATTGAGCACATCTGTGACATCATGTCTCGCTCCATCCACCAATGGAGTTGGCGGATGCTTTAGTCCAGGTCTGGGAGGAGACTCCTCAGGAGACCATCCGCCACCTCATCAGGAGCATGCCCAGGCATTGTAGGGAGGTCATAGAGGCACGTGGAGGCCACACACACTACTGAGCCTCATTTTGACTTGTTTTAAGGACATTACATCAAAGTTGGATCAGCCTGTAGTGTGGTTTTCCACTTTAATTTTGAGTGTGACTCCAAATCCAGACCTCCATGGGTTGATAAATGTTTTGTGTGATTTTGTTGTCAGCACATTCAACTATGTAAAGAAAAAAGTATTTAATAAGAATATTTCATTCATTCAGATCTAGGATGTATTATTTTAGTGTTCCCTTTATTTTTTTGAGCAGTGTATTTTGTTGTGGTGTGATTGGAATTGTGTTAGTAGTAAAGTATGTAAGTGGGTGTGTCTGTGTATGGTTATGTTCATGGATCAGAGCATCGTATCAGCATGAGTCCATCCTATAGTCGCCAGTGTTGAGTAATCACTATTGTGGTCTTCAGGATATGGTGCAGGAGCTGGAGTGCCCAATGGACAGGGTGCTAAACCCAATGGTAAACATCTGCTACCCTGTGTGTTTGTCTGTCTATGTGTGTCTTTGTCCCAGTTTCTGTAAAGGTGCATGTTGCATGTAGACACATTATACCACAATCATGATATTGATTGTGTAAGTTCACATACTGTCTACAGATGGTGTAGGTATCATTTTCAGTCATAGTTTTATTTGAATGCTATTGAGACACCATGCCAATATCTATTGCCATGTGTGGATCACAGCCCCTGTCAGCATGTTGTGGTTGTGGGTTTTGTTCCTAACTTTGTACAGGGATTTGGGTTTTTCTAACAGCATGGGTTTGTCCTGGGTCTTCTTGACCAATCACTAGAAAGTGACTCCTAACGATGATCAAAGTATTCTATTTTCAATATGATATTTGAAATCACATTGTCATATAGAATTCATTTTGGGGTTCAGTCTTTTTATTGGTTGGTTTGTGGGTGAATCTTTTTGAATAACCACTGTTGTGGTCTCCAGGGTATGCTGCAGGAGCTGGAGGAGTTCCCACTGGACAGGGTGCTAAACCATCCAAACAGGGTAAACCTCGCTTTCCTTGTTTTCATGTCATCTCTTTATAATAATTAGACTAGAACTTAACGTTTCATACGTCTCTGTTCTGGTTCTAAGTCTCTGATCTGGTTCTCTATACTTACTAAGTGCTTTCAAGGTTTCAGCGTCAGTGCTTGAGCCGCTGGTATATCCAACGGGCTTACGGTTTGACGTGGATGTTTTGTGAGTCTTATGGATGTTTTTTAAATGTTATTTTACCTTTATTTAACTAGGCAAGTCAGTTAAGAACAAATTCTTATTTTCAATGACGGCCTAGGAACAGTGGGTTAACTGCCTTGTTCAGGGGCAGAACGACAGATTTTTACCTTGTCAGCTCGGGGATTTGATCTTCAACCTCCCGGTTACTAGTCCAATACTCTAACCACTAGGCCCCTGCCACTAAGATTCTTGTGTAATTGTCCCTGTAAACGATCTCCGGCTTGTCCGTCAAGTTTGTGTTTTCTGCATTTTCGTTTCTCACTGTCCATCAGGTGGATTTGTCACCCACTGATGTTAACTATTGTGTGTCTTCGTCTATAAATGTCACATGGAGACTGGTCTTGGTGTGTGCCATTGAAGTTATAGAGTTTTGATGGCAGTGCTTTGTTAGGTGTGTGACCTTCATGTGGGCGTGTGTTTATGCCAGTGGATGCCCTCAGAGAGTATATTTTCACATTAGTCTATTTTGCGTCTGTTGATTCCCTTGTGGCTTTTGTTGTCATCTGTTGTTGTTGATCTCAGTCTGTGTCTTAATACGGCTGATGATGTGTCCTTTAACCAAGGCCCATCGTTAATCTCGGACGATCGCCCCTCATCTTGTCAGTGTTGTGTGTCTTTTTTCTGCCAGGTGCCTCTGTGGGAGGTTTAAGAGTTGCTGGAAAGGGTAATAAGGGTGACGGTCTAGTGGCACAGGATTTATCAGGAGCAAAAAGCCAAGGACCTGCTCCATTGCCAGATGTGAAGGGGCCTCAAAGCCCTTGTCCTGTTGTTCTTCAAGCACAGGGAGCCGAAAGCTATGGACTGGCAGCTCCAAATGACAAAGGGGTCAAAAGTTCTGGTCCTGTGGCATCCCATACACTGGGGGATAAAAGCCTAGGACCTCAGATAAACATTAGGAAAGAGGCCAAAAGTCTTGGCCCTGCTGCTCCAGAAGCACAGGGAGCCAAATGCTATGGACCTGCTGCAGTGGCAGATGGGAAGGGGGGTCAAGGTCCAGTAGCTCAGCAGCCACAGGGTTCCGAAGGTGTTGGTTCTGTGGTCCCAGAGTCAAAATAGGGCAAAAGTCTTGGTCCTGTAGCGCAGGGAGACAAAAACTATAGACCTACGATACCAGATGGATAGGGAGCCAAACACTATAGACCTACAATACCAGATGGACAGGCAGCCAAAAACTATAGACCGACAATACCAGATGGACAGGGAATCAAACACTATAGACCTACAATACCAGATGGACAGGGAGCCAAACACTATAGACCTCCGATACCAGATGGACAGGGAGCCAAACACTATAGACCTACAATACCAGATGGACAGGGAGCCAAACACTATAGACCTACGATACCAGATGGACAGGGAGCCAAAAACTATAGACCTACGATACCAGATGGACAGGGAGCCAAACACTATAGACCTACAATACCAGATGGACAGGCAGCCAAAAACTATAGACCGACAATACCAGATGGACAGGGAATCAAACACTATAGACCTACAATACCAGATGGACAGGGAGCCAAACACTATAGACCTACAATACCAGATGGACAGGCAGCCAAAAACTATAGACCGACAATACCAGATGGACAGGGAATCAAAAACTATAGACCTACGATACCAGATGGACAGGGAGCCAAACACTATAGACCTATGATATCAGATGGACAGGGAGCCAAACACTATAGACCTACAACACCAGATGGACAGGGAGCCAAACACTATAGACCTACGATACCAGATGGACAGGGGGCCAAACACTATAGACCTATGATACCAGATGGACAGGGAGCCAAACACTATAGACCTACGATATCAGATGGACAGGGAGCCTAAAACTATAGACCTACGATATCAGATGGACAGGGAGCCAAACACTATAGACCTACAATACCAGATGGACAGGGAGCCAAACACTATAGACCTACGATACCAGATGGACAGGGAGACAAAAACTATAGACCGACAATACCAGCTGGGCTGGGGCTCGTTAGAGACTCCTCTTCACCTGCTATTTTTTTCAGTCATCCCATTGTTAGTTGTCAACAGGGATGCATATCATCTTCCTGTTGTTTGTCTATGATTTCCTTCCAAAAGTGTTTGTGAATGTTGCTCTTCATCTAATGATTTAATATGTTCAGATTGGAAAAGCATTTCATTCAGTTGTGACAAAAAACTTGAAGTGACTTTCAATTAACATTTACTTGACTTCTTATCTGAACATGTTGATGCGTGTAGTGAAAGTGTGTGGTAAAATGTGTATAGATTTAGCAGGTGGAAACTTGTGGAATAGACACCGGCTGGAATGCACTTTCAACCAATCCGCATTCAGGATTAGACCCAGCCATTGTATGAAATGTACTGTACCTCTACTGGTTGTTGAGGGACTAGTGATGGTGGAGCAGAGCAACCTATTGAACAGGGTGCTAAAGACAACCGTGTGTTTGCCTGTCATCCCGTCTGTAGCTCAGTGTGTGATCCTGTCTGTGTCTGTGCCCTGGTGTCTGTTCTATGTATCAGTGTTGCGCCACAGAGGACGGCTTGGTTCATTCAAAACTCTGACTTACATGCTAATCCGAATTCATCCCCCTGACTCTGACGGTCTAAATATAGAGTCTCTGCTACATCCTCAGTTTAGCTTTCGTTTAGAGTGAGTGTCACAGTTTAATAGTGAACACTGCTTGTTGCGTGCTGGGGTGTTCAATATGCTGTGTCATACTGGGTTCCTGAGTATATGTATGGTTCATATTAGTTGCAGTGCAAGTATTGCTAAGACTGCATGCCCATGACTAACGTACCGATTCAACAACTTGTCAATATGTTAGCTTTTATGTCACGTGTTTGGTCTGTTTTTATATATTTTTGTACCTAATGAGTCATTGTTGTGGTCTTCAGGATATGGTGCAGGAGCTGGAGTGCCCAATGGACAGGGTGCTAAGCCCAATGGTAAACATCTGCTACTCTATCTCTGTGTTTTTTTTTGTGTTTTTTATTTATTTTACCTTTATTTAACTAAAAGGTAAAAGTCAGTTAGGAACAAATTCTTATTTTCAATGACGGCCTAGGAACAGTGGGTTAACTGCCTGTTCAGGGGCAGAACGACAGATTTGTACCTTGTCAGCTCGGGGGTTTGAACTTGCAACCTTCCGGTTACTAGTCCAACTCTCTAACCACTAGGCTACCCTGCCGCCCTGTGTGTCTGTCTCTGTCAAAAGTTTAAACTCTAACAGCAGGAAGATATGACGTTACAGTAAATACATTACAATCAGATAGCTGCTGAATACCCTGTTTTAGGTTGTGTTGAATAACCAGTATTATGGTCTCCAGGATGTGGAGTGCCCAATGGTCAGGGTGCTAAACCTAAACCCCATGTTAAACCTCTGCTACTCTGTTTGTTGTTTCCCTGTCTGTTGTTACTCTGTCTGTTGCTTCTCTGTCTGTTGTTACTGTCTGTTTCTCTGTCTGTTGTTTCTCTATCTGCTGCTTCTCTGTCTGTTGTTATTCTGTCTGTTGCTTCTCTGTATGTTGTTTTGCTGTCTGTTGTTTCGCTGTCTGTTGTTTCCCTGTCTGTTGTTTTGCTGTCTGTTGTTTCCCTGTCTGTTGTTTTGCTGTCTGTTGTTTCTCTATCTGATGCTTCTCTGTCTGTTGTTATTCTGTCTTTAGCTTCTCTGTCTGTTGTTACTGTCTGTTGTTGCTCTTTCTGTTGTTGCTCTGTCTGTTGTTTTTCTGTCTGTTGCGGCTCTGTCTGTTGCAGCTCTGTCTGTTGTTACTCCGTCTGTCTGCTACGTATAGTATTGCATGATGCTGGTATTTCTGGATGATATTGCCCTTCTGACAAATATCACTGTCTAGTGTGTGGATATCAGCTGGTGACCTGCTATGGTCTGTTTGGGATTTTTAAGTACACTGTTGCTGTACATTTTGACTGGATGCCTAACTTCCCTATTGAAATAGTTTTATTGTTGCTTTTGTGGTATTTGATGCAGTTTTACGCAGTGATCAGACATTAATTCCTTAAACGGTATGTGGTGGTTACTAACCAGTGTTGTGCTTTTCAGGATATGGCCCAGTTGCTGGTGTTCCTAATGGTGCTATACCCAGTGGTGCTATACCCAGTGGTGCTATACCCAGTGGTGCTATACCCAGTGGTGCTAAACCCAGTGGTGCTATACCCAGTGGTGCTATACCCAGTGGTGCTATATCCAGTGGTGCTAAACCCAGTGGTGCTAAACCCAGTGGTGCTAAACCCAGTGCTGCTATACCCAGTGGTGCCCCAGTGGTGCTGCTATACCCAGTGGTGCTATACCCAGTGGTGCTATACCCAGTGGTGCTAAACCCAGTGGTGCTATACCCAGTGGTGCTATACCCAGTGGTGCTAAACCCAGTGGTGCTAAACCCAGTGGTGCTATACCCAGTGGTGCTAAACCCAGTGGTGCTATTCCCAGTGGTGCTAAACCCAGTGGTGCTAAACCCAGTGGTGCTAAACCCAGTGGTGCTATACCCAGTGGTGCTAAACCCAGTGGTGCTAAACCCAGTGGTGCTATACCCAGTGGTGCTATACCCAGTGGTGCTATACCCAGTGGTGCTATAACCAGTGGTGGTGCTATACCCAGTGGTGCTAAACCCAGTGGTGCTAAACCCAGTGTTGTTAGCCCAGTGCTGCTATACCCAGTGGTGCTATACCCAGTGGTGCTAAACCCAGTGGTGCTAAACCCAGTGGTGCTATTCCCAGTGGTGCTATACCCAGTGGTGCTATACCCAGTGGTGCTAAACCCAGTGGTGCTATTCCCAGTGGTGCTAAACCCAGTGGTGCTATACCCAGTGGTGCTATATCCAGTGGTGCTAACCCCAGTGGTGCTAAACCCAGTGGTGCTATACCCAGTGGTGCTATACCCAGTGGTGCTATACCCAGTGGTGCTATATCCAGTGGTGCTATACCCAGTGGTGCTAAACCCAGTGGTGCTAAACCCAGTGCTGTTAGCCCAGTGCTGCTATACCCAGTGGTGCTATACCCAGTGGTGCTAAACCCAGTGGTGCTAAACCCAGTGGTGCTAAACCCAGTGGTGCTATTCCCAGTGGTGCTATACCCAGTGGTGCTATACCCAGTGGTGCTAAACCCAGTGGTGCTATACCCAGTGGTGCTATACCCAGTGGTGCTAAACCCAGTGGTGCTATACCCAGTGGGGCTATATCCAGTGGTGCTCAACCCAGTGGTGCTATACCCAGTGGTGCTATACCCAGTGGTGCTAAACCCAGTGGTGCTATACCCAGTGGTGCTAAACCCAGTGATGATAAACCCAGTGGTGCTAAACCCAGTGGTAAACCTCTGATACCATTACTAAATGTCAGAGTCTCTATCTCTATTTCTCCATTGCTGTATCTTTCATTACTTGTGACAGAACTCAATGGTCATTGATAATATCTACAGAGATAACCATTGTTGAGTCACCAGTGTTGAGTAACAGTTGTTGTGGTCTCCAGGATATGGTCCAGGAGCTGGAGTTCCCAAAGGTCAGGGAGCCAAAGGCAATGGTAAACCTCTGATACCTTGTATGTGTCTATGTCCATCTTCACTGTTTGTCTTTCTATCTCAAAGTTGAGGTTGAGCTTTCTGGTGCATGTTGTGTGGTAATTCCAAAGTTTGTAGCATATTATGCATGCATGTCTGTGTTGTATGGTACTCTATCTTTAGAACAGCATTGGTGTTATGTTCCTGAACACAAGCAGCTAGTGTTCAAATCAAAATTGTATTTGTCACGTGCTTCATAAACTAGAGGTGTAGACTAAGAATGAAATGCTTACTTACAGAGAAAAATAGAAAAATAATAAAACAAGGATTGAAAACACTACGAGCAACAATATACACAGGGTACCAGTACAGAATTGATGTGCAGGTGTCCGGGGTAACTAGGCGACAGAACAGATAATAAACGGTAATAGAAGCATATGTGATGAGTCAAAAGAGTTGGTGCAAAAAGGGTAAATACAGCTACCCACATACAGCTACCCAGATACAGCTACCCAGATACAGCTACCCACATAGAGCTACCCAGATACAGCTACCCAGATACAGCTACCCAGATACAGCTACCCAGATACAGCTACCCAGATACAGCTACCCACATAGAGCTACCCAGATACAGCTACTCACATAGAGCTACCCAGATACAGCTACCCAGATACAGCTACCCACATACAGCTACCCAGGTACAGCTACCCAGGTACAGCTACCCAGATACAGCTACCCAGATACAGCTACCCAGATACAGCTACCCAGGTACAGCTACCCAGGTACAGCTACCCAGATACAGCTACCCAGATACAGCTACCCAGATACAGCTACCCACATACAGCTACCCAGATACAGCTACCCAGGTACAACTACCCAGGTACAGCTACCAGGTACAACTACCCAGGTACAGCTACCCAGATACAGCTACCCAGATACAGCTACCCAGGTACAGCTACCCAGGTACAGCTACCCAGGTACAGCTACCCAGGTACAGCTACCCAGATACAGCTACCCAGATACAGCTACCCAGGTACAGCTACCCAGGTACAGCTACCCAGATACAGCTACCCAGATACAGCTACCCAGGTACAGCTACCCAGATACAGCTACCCACATACAGCTACCCACATACAGCTACCCAGATACAGCTACCCAGATACAGCTACCCAGATACAGCTACCCAGATACAGCTACCCAGGTACAGCTACCCAGGTACAGCTACCCAGATACAGCTACCCAGATACAGCTACCCACATACAGCTACCCACATACAGCTACCCAGATACAGCTACCCAGATACAGCTACCCAGATACAGCTACCCAGGTACAGCTACCCAGGTACAGCTACCCAGATACAGCTACCCACATACAGCTACCCACATACAGCTACCCAGATACAGCTACCCAGGTACAGCTACCCAGATACAGCTACCCAGATACAGCTACCCACATAGAGCTACCCAGATACAGCTACCCACATACAGCTACCCACATACAGCTACCCACATACAGCTACCCAGATACAGCTACCCACATACAGCTACCCAGATACAGCTACCCAGGTACAGCTACCCAGGTACAGCTACCCAGATACAGCTACCCAGATACAGCTACCCAGATACAGCTACCCAGGTACAGCTACCCAGGTACAGCTACCCAGATACAGCTACCCACATACAGCTACCCAGGTGCAGCTACCCACATACAGCTACCCAGATACAGCTACCCAGATACAGCTACCCAGATACAGCTACCCACGTACAGCTACCCAGATACAGCTACCCACATACAGCTACCCATATACAGCTACCCACATACAGCTACCCACATACAGCTACCCATATACAGCTACCCACATACAGCTACCCACATACAGCTACCCAGATACAGCTACCCAGATACAGCTACCCACGTACAGCTACCCAGATACAGCTACCCACATACAGCTACCCACGTACAGCTACCCAGGTACAGATACCCAGGTACAGCTACCCAGGTACAGCTACCCAGATACAGCTACCCACATACAGCTACCCAGATACAGAAACCCAGATACAGATACCCAGGTACAGATACCCAGACACAGCTACCCAGATACAGCTACCCAGATACATCTACACAGATACAGCTACCCAGATACAGCTACCCAGATACAGCAAACCAGATACAGCTACCCAGATTCACTATTTAACTAACTATTTATCAGTCTTAGGGCTTGGGGGTAGAAACTGTTCAGGTTCCTGTTGGTTCCAGACTTGGTGCATCGGTACCGATTGCCATGCAGTAGCAGAGAGAACACTCTATGACTAGGGTGGCTGGAGTCTTTGACCATTTTTATGGCTTCCTCTGACACCGCCTGGTATAGAGGTCCTGGATGGCACCGAGCTCAGCCCCAGTGATGCTACCCAGGTACTCAGCTACCCTGTAGCTACCCAGGTACAGCTTTGCAGATACAGCTACATAGCTATAAGCCTATGCAGATGAAATACTAGGATCTACCCAGGTACAGGGCAGAATGTGCAGTGCAGGTGGTATTGATCAATTGTCTATAAACAGTGTACAGCTACCCAGTTGTTGTGGTCTCCAGGATATAGCTCCAGGAGCTGGAGTTCCCAGTATACAACTGCCCAGGTAAAATGTTACACTTTTGCTACCCAGATACAGCTACCCAGATCTATACAGTTTATTTCCCAGTGTTAGAAGTACCCACATACATCTGATACAGCTACCCACTGTATTGCATGTTTGGATGATACCCAATACAGCTACCCAGATACAGCTAGGTCAGCTACCCAGATCAGTTTATGTGTCAGCTAGACCATTTGAATAGATTTGAGAAGGTAGCTACCCACATACAGCTACCCAGAACAGCTACCCACATGTACCCAGATACAGCTACCAGGATATGGTCCAGGATACAGCTACCCAGATACAGCTACCCAGATACAGCTACCCAGGTACAGCTACCCAGGGATACCCAGATACAGCTACCCAGTACAGCTACCCAGGTACAGCTACCCAGATACTGCCCACATAGAGCTACCCAGATGTGATGCATTGATGCAGATACAGTACCCACATACAGCTACCCAGACTGTTTGTTAGAGATACAGCTATAGATGACCCAGGCAGCTTTGACAGACCCAGGTACCCAACAGCTACAGTACCCACATACAGCTACCCAGATGATACAGCTAAATGCTACCCACGATGCTGGATTGGCTACCCACATACAGCTACCCATATACAGCTACCCACATACAGTAACAGCTACCCATGTACAGCTACCCACATACAGCTACCCAGGATACAGGTACCACACAGAGCTACCCACGAGCTACCCAGTGGTGCTAATCCCAGTGGTGCAGATACCCAGTGGTGCTACCCACATACAGCTACCCAGATACAGTGATAAGATCCCAGTGGATGATAAGCCCAGTGCTACCCAGATACATCTACACAGATGGTACCCAGATAAGCTACCCAGATATAAAACCAGATACAAACCCAGATTCACTATTTAACTATTTATCAGTCTTAGTTGGGGGTAGAAACTGTTCAGGTTCCTGTTGGTTCCAGACTTGGTGCATCGGTACCGATGTTAAACCATGCAGTAGCAGAGAGGTGCTAACACTCTATGACTAGGTGGCTGGAGTCTTTGACCATTTTTATGGTGCTTCCTCTGAAACCCTGGTATAGAGGTCCTGGATGCTAGCTCAGCCCCAGTGATGTAAACTGGGCTATACCCAGTGGTGATAAACCCAGTGGTGATAAACCCAGTGGTGATAAACCCAGTGGTGCTTACCTTCTGTAGATACCCAGTGGTGATATACCCAGTGTGCTATGCCCAGAGATGTCTATAAGCAGTGGTGACTATTGTGGTCTCCAGTAGTCCAGGAAGTTCCTACTGTATCTGGTGCAAAAATGTTAAACTCTGTTGCTACCCTATTGTTTCTGTTTCTTCATGTTTATTTCCCTGTGTTAGACTGCACACTCTCACTGTGGTGCATGTTTGGTGATACCAATACGAGAGGTCTTTGTCAGTTTATGTGTCAAGACCATTTGAATAGATTTGAAAGGTAGCGCTAAGTAACAGTTGTAGTGGTCTTCAGGATATGGTCCAGGAGCTGGAGTTCCCAGTGATCACGGAGCCAGGGATACCCTGTCTGTTTGTCTCTGCCTTTGTGATGCATTGATGCATGTCTGTAACCTCAACTGTTTGTTAGAATTAGCATATTGAGGCCTTTGACAGAATGTGCCCAAGCCAGTGTGATAACACTAAATGTTGATGCTGGTTTGGTCTGTTGTAGAACAGGGTTGAGTAAGAGTTGTCGTTGGTTCCAGGATATGGTCCAGGAGCTGGAGCACCCAGTGGTGCTAATCCCAGTGGTGCTATACCCAGTGGTGCTAATCCAGTGGTGATAATCCCAGTGGTGATAATCCCAGTGGTGATAATCCCAGTGGTGATAAACCCAGTGGTATAAACCCAGTGGTGCGAAACCCAGTGGTGCTAATTCCAGTGGTGCTAAACCCAGTGGTGCTATACCCGGTGGTGCTAAACCCAGTGGTGCTATAACCAGTGGTGCTAATCCCAGTGGTGCTATACCCAATGGTGCTAAACCCAGTGGTGCTATACCCAGGGGTGATAAACCCAGTGGTGATAAACCCAGTGGTGCTATACCCAGTGGTGATATACCCAGTGGTGCTATACCCAGAGGTGCTATACCCAGTGGTGCTATACCCAGTGGTAAACCTCTGTTACCATCACTAAATGTCAGAGTCTGTATCTCTATTGCTGTATCTTTCATGACTTCAGACTGAACCCAATGGTCATTGACGAGATCTTCAGAGCTAACTTGTATTGAATAACAGTTGTTGTGGTCTTCAGGATATGGTCCAGGAGCTGGCATTCCCAATGGTCAGGGTGCTAAACCCAATGGTAAACTATGGCTACCTTGTCTGTGTCTACGGCCCTATTCAATGTGTGTCTTTCTATCTCAAAATTGAGGTTGAGCTGAATGGTGCATGCTGTGTGGTAATGCCAGCATTTGTGGCATACTATGCTTGCATGGTCTGGTCATTTTTAGAACAGTTTTGAATAAGAGCTGTTGGTTTTAGGATATGGTCCAGGAGCTGGAGCACCCAGTGGTGCTAATCCCAGTGGTGCTAATCCCAGTGGTGCTATACTCAGTGGTGCTAATCCCAGTGGTGATAATCCCAGTGGTGATAATCCCAGTGGTGATAAACCCAGTGGTGCTAAACCCAGTGGTGCTAATTCCAGTGGTGCTAATTCCAGTGGTGCTATATCTAGTGGTGATATATTTAGTGGTGCTATACCCAGTGGTGCTATACCCAGTGGTGCTATACCCAGTGGTGCAATACCCAGTGGTGCTATACCCAGTGGTGCTATACCCAGTGGTGCTATATCCAGTGGTGATAAACCCAGTGGTGCTTTACCCAGTGGTGCAATAAACCCAGTGGTGATAAACCCAGTGGTGATAAACCCAGTGGTGATAAACCCAGTGGTGCGATACCCAGTGGTGCGATACCCAGTGGTGCGATACCCAGTGGTGCTATACCCAGTGGTGCTATACCCAGTGGTAAACCTCTGTTACCATCACTAAATGTCAGAGTCGGTATCTCTATTGCTGTATCTTTCATGACTTCAGACAAAAGCCAATGGTCATTGACGAGATCTTCAGAGCTAACTTGTATTGAATAACAGTTGTTGTGGTCTTCAGGATATGGTCCAGGAGCTGGCATTCCCAATGGTCAGGGTGCTAAACCCAATGGTAAACTATGGCTACCTTGTCTGTGTCTACGGCCCTATTCAATGTGTGTCTTTCTATCTCAAAATTGAGGTTGAGCTGAATGGTGCATGCTGTGTGGTAATGCCAACGTTTGTGGCATACTATGCTTGCATGGTCTGGTCATTTTTAGAACAGTTTTGAATAAGAGCTGTTGGTTTTAGGATATGGTCCAGGAGTTACAAATGATCAGAGAGCCAAAGCCAATGGTAAACCTCTGATAACATGTCTGTGTCACACTCTGTCTCTCTGTATCAAAGTGGAGCTTCTTTGACTGTATGTTGCATGATATGTGCTACAAAAGTTGGTGCGATGTGACTCCAGAACGTTGAGAAGGATTAATATATTTGTGCATGGAAAGGTCCCAGGGCAGCATGTTTTGTGCTCATGCAAGTGATTATTCACAATAAGTCAGTGTTGACAGTGTTGCGTAACAGTGGTTGTGGTCTCCAGGATATGGCCCAGGAGTTGGAGCACCCAACGGTGGTAAAGGAAATGGTAAACCTCTTTCTGAGTCTTCATCAGTCTCTATTTCTCTGTCACTTTAGAGGTAAACTGGCACCTTTCTCTTATTCCACCAATCACTGGGTGACACTATTTTTTCTGGTCCTTCGAGCCAGACATTTAAGTACTCTGAACCATTCCATCAGGCCAATTAAACATGTTATTACTGTGAAATGCTATAGCATCTCTTATTATAAATAAGGTATTGAATCTCAGATGATAAGATCTACAAAGAACATGTATTGAGTAACAGTTGTTGTGGTCTTCAGGATATGGTGCAGGAGAAGGAGTTCCCAATGGTCAGGGTGCTAAACCCAATGGTAAACATCTGCTACCCTGTCTGTGTCTACGTCTGTCTTCAATGTTTGTCGTCCATGTCAAAGTTGTGGTCGAGCAGGATGCTGCATGCTGTGTGATAATGTTACAGTTTGTAACATATTTTTGCATGCCTGTTGCCAGTTCATTGAGCATTTTGTAGAATTTGACCGATCCATGGATGCTGGCCTGGTCAATTGTAGAACAGTGTTGAGTAAGAGTTGTTGTGGTTCCAGGATATGGTCCAGGAGCTGGAGCACCTAACGGCACTAAAAGCAATGGTCAACCTCTGATACCCTGCCTGTCTGTGTTGCATGCTGTATGGTACTCTATCTTTAGAAGAGTATTGGTGATAAGCGCCTGAACACATCCAGCTGGTGTTTGCCAGATATTTGTGCACGGCTATAAGCTATGTGATGAAATACTAGGATCAAGGGCAAAATGTGTTGTGCAAGTGGTTTTGATCAATTGTCTATAAGCAGTGTTGAGTAACCATTGTTGTGGTCTCCAGGAGCTGGAGTTCCCAATGGTGGTAGAATTAATGGTAAACCTCTTTCAGAGTGTTACAGTCTCTCAATCTCTATTCATCTGACATTCTCCTATGTTTAGCTACAGAATTTTTGATGATCAGATCTACACAGCTAACTTGTGTTGAGTAACTAGTGTTCAATAATAGTTGTTGTGGTCTTCAGGATATGGTGCAGGAGCTGGTGTTCCCAGTGATCAGGGAGCCAAAGGCAATGGTAAACCTCTGATACCTTGTCTGTGTGTCTCTGTCAGTCTTTGTGTATCTTGTCTGTCTGTGTCAAAGACAACATGTGTTGTGTTTATGCAAGTGGTTTTGATTTTCTATAAGCAGTGTTGAATAACAGTTTTTGTGGTCTTCAGGACATGGTCCAGGAGCTGAAGTTCCCAATGGTGGGGCTAAAAGCAATGGTAATGCCAGTTTAAATCTCTGAGTTTAAATAACTGGATGGCACTCATTATCATAACCTACAAATCGTTTGATAATAAATTATACAGCACTAACTTGCTTTGACCCAGTGTTAAGTAATAGTTGTTGTGGTCTCTAGGATACGGTCCAGGAGTTGGAGCTTCCAACTGTGGTATAAGCTATGGTAAAGCTCTGTCTGAGTGTTGCAGTCTCTCAATCTCTCTTTCTCTGTCACTCTCGTATGATAAGCTACAGAACCTGTGACTATAAGTATTGGCTTGTTGAGTAACCAGTGTTCAGTATCAGTAGTTGTGGTCTACATGATATGGTTCAGGAGCTGGAGTGTCTACAGGGCTTGTTGAGTAACCAGTGTTCAGTATCAGTAGTTGTGGTCTTCAGGAAACGGTTCAGGAGCTGGAGTGTCTAAAGGGCTTGGTGCTAAAAATGGTAGACTTCTGCTACTGGGTTGTTTCTGTTTCTCTGGCTGGTCTTCATCAGTGGTGATCTGCACATTGTTCTGCATGCTGGATAGCACTGCCACTGCAACAATTATGTCTTTGTCAGCTTTACAGTTAAGACCATATTGGAAGTAAGTCTCACTTTAACCCGACAGACTTATTGAATGCCTATACTGTTCTGGAAAGGATGTAACCAAGCTTTCCAATGGTCAATTGTAAACAGTGTTGAGCAAGTAGTGTAAAGTAATCACTACTATGGTCTCTAGGATACGGCCCCAGAGTTCAGCAACCCAGTGGTGCTGAAAGCAATGGTAAACCTCTGATACCCGGTCTGTGTCACATTCTGTCTCTGTCTCTTTCTGTATTGAAGTGGAGCTGTATATTTAGAACTATCTTTAAAAATATATTTTTGGTGACATGATATTTGCTGATATCCTCCCAAATGCTAGTCAGCTAGTCTCTGTGATATTTTTTTGTGCATGACTAAGAATCTATGTGTTGAATTACTAGAATAAAGAGCAATGTGTTGTGGCAATGCAAATGGTTTTGAATAATCAGTGGTTGTAACACTTGTTGTGGTCTCTAGGATATGGTCCAGGAGCTGGAGTTCTCAATGGTGCTAAAAGCAATGGTAAACCTCTTTCTCAGTCTCTGTAACGTCACTGTGTCTGGGCACCACCCAGTGAGGAATGGACACAGGGAGAGTGTCTGTTTAAAGTGGGTCCCCTGTTAGGACAATGAAACAGTAGGAGGAGACAGGGCGATATGTTTCTTATTTTAAACCACTCTCTGTGTGGTGGTGTTTTTCATGGTCCTTCGAGCCGGACATATAATATATAATACATAATAATATATGTAATTTAGCAGACACTGTTAACCAAAGAGACTTCTAGTCACGCATGCATCCATTTTATAAATGGGTGGCCCCAGTGGGAATCAAACTCACAACCCTTAGTGTTGCAAGCGCTATAACAGAGGGACACTGTTTCTATTATTTTAAGCTACAGAGCTAACTTGTTTAGTGGTCTCTACGATATGGTCCAGGAGCTGGAGTTCCCAGTGATCAGGGAGCCAAAGGCAATGGTAAACCTCTGTGTCTGTCCCTTTTTTCTATTTTCCTTTGTGGCTGTAATATTGTGTAGGTAGCACTGTCAAGTAACATTTGTTGTGGTCTCTAGGATATGGTCAAGGAGTGGGAGATCCCAATGGACAGGGTGCTAAAGCAACCAAAACGGATAACCCCATACAATCTAGCTGTCTGTGTGTTATATCCACCTGCATGTGCCATTAACTGCCGTTTGTAGCGATCAGTTTGTGTCAATGGCTCAAGTGCCTTAGGAAAGTATTCAGACCCCTTGACTTTTCCTCATTTTGTTACATTACAGCCTTATTCTAAAATGGATTAAATAAATAAAAAATCCTCATCAATCTACACACAATACCCAATAATGACAAACCGAAAACAGGTTTTTAGACACAGATCTGGGGAAGGGTACCAAAAAATGTCTGCAGCATTGAAGGTCCCCAAGAACACAGTGGCCTCTATCATTCTGAAATGGAAGAAGGATGGAACAACCTTGACACTTTCTAGAGCTGCCCGCTCTACCAAACTGAGAAATCAGAGGAGAAGGGCCTTGGTCAGGGAGGTGACCAGGAACCTGATGCTCACTCTGGCAGAGCTCCAGAGTTCCCCTGTGGAGATGGGAGAACCTTCCAGAAGGACAACCATCTCTGCAGCACTCCACCAATCAGGCTTTTATAGTAGAGTGGCCAGACTGAAGCCACGCCTCAGTAGAAGGCACATGACAGCCCACTAGAGGACTCCCAGACCATGAGAAACAAGATTCTCTGGTCTGATGAAGCCAAGATTGAACTCTTTGGCCTGAATGCCAAGCTTCACATCTGGAGAAAACCTGGTAACATCCCTACAGTGACGCATGGTGGTGGCAGCATCATGCTGTAGGGATGTTTTTCAGCAGCAGTGACTGGGAGACTAGTCAGTATCGAGGCAAAAATGAACGGAGCAAAGTTAGAGGGATCCTTGATGAAAACCTTGATGAAAACCTGCTCCAGGACCTCAGACTGGGGCAAATGTTCACCTTCCAACAGGATAATGGCCCTCCAACAGGATAACGGCCCTAAGCACACAACCAAGACAACATAGGAGTGGCTTCGGGACAAGTCTCTGAATGTCCTTGAGCGGCCCAGCCAGAGCCTGGATGTGAATACGATCGAACATCTCAGGAGAGACTTGAAAATAGTTGTGCAGCGATGCTCCCCATCCGACCTGACAGAGCTGGAGAAGATCTGCAGGGAAGAATGGGAGAAACTCCCCAAATGCAGGTGTGCCAAGCTTATAGCATCATACCAAAGAAGTCGCAATGCTGTAATCGCTGCCAAAGGTGCTTTAACAAAGTACTGAGTAAAGGGTCTGAATACTTATGCAAATGTGATATTTACATTTTTATTTTTTATAAATTAGCAAAAATGTCTAAAAACCTGTTTTTGCTTTGTTATTGTGCGGTATTGTGTGTAGATTGAGGAGGGGAAAAAACGATTTAATCAATTTTATAATAAGGCTGTAACGTAACAAAATGTGGGAAAAGTCAAGGGGTCTACATACTTTCCAAAGGCCCTGTATATGATATTACCCTCTATGAATGATGCACCTGTCTTGTTGGCTCTATGTTTGTGTCCTAGAAGCACACTGGAAGCTTTTGATGAATTGCTTTAGGGATGGTTGACTTGAAATTTGACCTGAGTTGCAGGTTTGTCTTATTTTTACTGTGGCTTGGATTTGTGTAAACATATCTTTCTGATTGGTCACATTTATGTGGTAAGCATGGATGTTGAGTGTCACAAGCTACGGCCTAATCACAGTGATATGTAATGTGCATGGATGTTGAGTGTCACAGGCTACAGCCTAATCACAGTGATATGTAATGTGCATGGATGTTGAGTGTCACAGGCTACGGCCTAATCACAGTGATATGTAATGTGCATGGATGTTGAGTGTCACAGGCTACGGCCTAATCACAGTGATATGTAATGTGCATGGATGTTGAGTGTCACAGGCTACGGCCTAATCACAGTGATATGTAATGTGCATGGATGTTGAGTGTCACAGGCTACGGCCTAATCACAGTGATATGTAATGTGCATGGATGTTGAGTGTCACAGGCTACGGCCTAATCACAGTGATATGTAATGTGCATGGATGTTGAGTGTCACAGGCTACGGCCTAATCACAGTGATATGTAATGTGCATGGATGTTGAGTGTCACAGGCTACGGCCTAATCACAGTGATATGTAATGTGCATGGATGTTGAGTGTCACAGGCTACGGCCTAATCACAGTGATATGTAATGTGCATGGATGTTGAGTGTCACAGGCTACGGCCTAATCACAGTGATATGTAATGTGCATGGATGTTGAGTGTCACAGGCTACGGCCTAATCACAGTGATATGTAATGTGCATGGATGTTGAGTGTCACAGGCTACGGCCTAATCACAGTGATATGTAATGTGCATGGATGTTGAGTGTCACAGGCTACGGCCTAATCACAGTGATATGTAATGTGCATGGATGTTGAGTGTCACAGGCTACGGCCTAATCACAGTGATATGTAATGTGCATGGATGTTGAGTGTCACAGGCTACGGCCTAATCACAGTGATATGTAATGTGCATGGATGTTGAGTGTCACAGGCTACGGCCTAATCACAGTGATATGTAATGTGCATGGATGTTGAGTGTCACAGGCTACGGCCTAATTAGGGATCGTGTCGCTCAGTCTCAAGTCAATCACAGGGTTTTGTGCTGAGCTTTGTTGACTTATTCCACAGGCTACGGTGCCGGAGCAGGCAGCTACCCGGGGGCAGGAAACAACGGCTATGGAGCAGGTAATGGAACTGACACTGACAGACAGAAACCTAACCAACATATTCTCTCCTTTTAATGGATGGCTCACTATTCTGTGGCATAAAGAAAGTAATTGGAAACTCAATCTGTCACAGCGTCCATGTTACCTCTTCACAGTATATTCTAATGCATGTTAGGTGATGTAATTGAAATTCATTTAAAAGTAGATGATCGCTTGAGTAATGCAACCGGTCTTGGACAAGGAGGATACCCCCAGAATGGAGCAGGCAAAGCTTTTCGCTTTGTCTTTATATTACTGTCTCTCTTTATTTATCTTTGTCTTTCTATTCCTGTCTCTCTTTATTTATCTTTGTCTTTCTATTCCTGTCTCTCTTTATATATCTTTGTCTTTCTATTTCTGTCTCTCTTTATTTATCTTTGTCTTTCTATTTCTGTGTCTTTTATTTTTCTTTGTCTTTCTATTTCTTTATTTATCTTTGTCTTTCTATTTCTGTCTCTCTTTATATATCTTTGTCTTTCTATTTCTGTGTCTTTCTATTTCTGTCTCTCTTTATATATCTTTGTCTTTCTATTTCTGTCTCTCTTTATACAGTTTGTGACCTTTTGCCACATTTCAGGCTTTTGCCACATTTCAAAAACATAAAGATTTAAAACTGTATTTTTTTGAAGAATCAACAACAAGTGAAGAATCATGAAGTGGAACATTTATTGGATATTTCAAACTTTTTAACAAATCAAAAACTGAAAAATTGGGTGTGCAAAATTATTCAGCCCCCTGAAGTTAATACTTTGTAGCGCCACCTTTTGCTGCGATTACAGCTGTAAGTCGCTTGGGGTATGTCTCTATCAGTTTTGCACATCGAGAGACTGAAATTTTTTCCCATTCCTCCTTGCAAAACAGCTCGAACTCAGTGAGGTTGGATGGAGAGCATTTGTGAACATGCAGTTTTCAGTTCTTTCCACAGATTCTTGATTGGATTCAGGTCTGGACTTTGACTTGACCATTCTAACACCTGGATATGTTTATTTTTGAACCATTCCATTGTAGATTTTGCTTTATGTTTTGGATCATTGTCTTGTTGGAAGACAAATCTCCGTCCCAGTCTCAGGTCTTTTGCAGACTCCATCAGGTTTTCTTCCAGAATGGTCCTGTATTTGGCTCCATCCATCTTCCCATCAATTCTAACCATATTCCCTGTCCCTGCTGAAGAAAAGCAGGCCCAAACCATGATGCTGCCACCACCATGTTTGACAGTGGGGATGGTGTGGTCAGGGTGATGCGCTGTGTTGCTTTTACGCCAAACATAACGTTTTGCATTGTTGCCAAAAAGTTCAATTTTGGTTTCATCTGACCAGAGCACCTTCTTCCTCATGTTTGGTGTGTCTCCCAGGTGGCTTGTGGCAAACTTTAAACAACACTTTTTATGGATATCTTTAAGAAATGGCTTTCTTCTTGCCACTCTTCCATAAAGGCCAGATTTGTGCAATATACGACTGATTGTTGTCCTATGGACAGAGTCTCCCACCTCAGCTGTAGATCTCTGCAGTTCATCCAGAGTGATCATGGGCCTCTTGGCTGCATCTCTGATCAGTCTTCTCCTTGTATGAGCTGAAAGTTTAGAGGGACGGCCAGGTCTTGATAGATTTGCAGTGGTCTGATACTCCTTCCATTTCAATATTATCGCTTGCACAGTGCTCCTTGGGATGTTTAAAGCTTGGGAAATCT
The DNA here is from genome assembly GCF_036934945.1 of Oncorhynchus masou masou. Classification (NCBI taxonomy): domain Eukaryota; kingdom Metazoa; phylum Chordata; class Actinopteri; order Salmoniformes; family Salmonidae; genus Oncorhynchus; species Oncorhynchus masou. Next base: position 18,026,580 of record NC_088225.1, on the reverse strand, counting down.
TTTTGTATCCAAATCCGGCTTCAAACTTCTTCACAACACAATCTCGGACCTGCCTTGTGTGTTCCTTGTTCTTCATGATGCTCTCTGCGCTTTTAACGGACCTCTGAGACTATCACAGTAAAGGTGCATTTATACGGAGACTTGATTACACACAGGTGGATTGTATTTATCATCATTAGTCATTTAGGTCAACATTGGATAATTCAGAGATCCTCACTGAACTTCTGGAGAGAGTTTGCTGCACTGAAAGTAAAGGGGCTGAATAATTTTGCACGCCCAATTATTCAGTTTTTGATTTGTTAAAAAAGTTTGAAATATCCAATAAATGTCGTTCCACTTCATGATTGTGTCCCACTTGTTGTTGATTCTTCACAAAAAAATACAGTTTTATATATTTATGTTTGAAGCCTGAAATGTGGCAAAAGGTCGCAAAGTTCAAGGGGGCCGAATACTTTCGCAAGGCACTGTATCTGTCATGCATAGGTGTAATAGGTGGCAGGGAAGTCAGGCGCAGGAGAGTCAAATAGAGTGTAAAATGGAGTCTTTTAATAAAGTTCACGGAGTATGCTCCATAACACTAAATGTACGTAAACAAACAAACATGGGTACGAGGACCCGACGCGCACCTATACAACATCACACTACATTCTCCTCAGGACTTTAAACGGCCCCACAAACCGCGGACCCAGCTTCCGGCAGAGCAGGTGAAGGGGCAGGTTTTGGGTCGAGAGCAAGACCCTGTCCCCTGGTGCGAACACGGGGGCCTCACTGCGGCGACGGTCTGCGCCAATTTTCTGGCGCCTTATGGCACGCTGAAGGTGGACGTGGGCTGCCTCCCAGGTTTCCTCAGCGTGCCGAAACCAATTGTCCACCGCAGGGGCCTCGGTCTGGCTCTGATGCCAAGGAGCCAGAACCGGCTGATACCCTAATACACATTGAAAGGGAGTAAGGTTAGTGGAGGAGTGACGTAGCGAGTTCTGAGCCATCTCTGCCCAGGGCACGAACTTCGCCCACTCCCCCGGCCGATCCTGGCAATAAGACCGCAGAAACCTACCCACATCCTGGTTAACTCTCCACCTGCCCATTACTCTCGGGGTGAAAACCTGAGGTAAGACTAACCGAGATCCCCAGACGCTCCATGAACGCCTTCCAGACCCATGATGTGAACTGGGAACCCCGATCAGACACTATATCCTCAGGCACCCCATAGTGCCGGAAAACGTGTGTAAACAGGGCCTCTGCAGTTTGTAAGGCCGTCCTAGGGAGACCGGGCAAAGGGAGGAGACGACAGGACTTTGAAAACCGATCCACAACGACCAGGATCGTGGTGTAACCCTGTGAAGGTGGAAGATCAGTCAAAAAATACACCGACAGGTGCGACCACGGCCGTTGAGGAACGGGTAGAGGTTCTAGCTTACCTCTGGGCAGGTGTCTAGGAGCCTTGCACTGGGCGCACACCGAGCAGGAAGAAACATAAATCCTCACGTCCTTAGCTAAAGTGGGCCACCAGAATCTCCCTTCAAGACAGCGCATTGTCCGACCTATCCCAGGATGACCAGAGGAGGGTGACGTGTGAGCCCAATATATCAATCGGTCGCGGACAGCAGACGGAACTTACAGATGACCAGCTGGACACTCAGGGGGAGAAGGCTCTGCACGTGACGCCCGCTCAATGTCCGGAAAGAAAAAAGGCAGAGAGGACCATCCAGCTCCCACACTACAGGCGCCACCAGACACGAAGCTGGGAGTATGGGAGTGGGATCCATGGACCGCTCCTCTGTGTCATACAGCCGAGACAATGCGTCTGCCTTAACGTTCTGGGAGCCTGGTCTGTAAGAAAGAGTAAACACGAAACGAGTGAAAACATGGCGCACCTTGCTTGGCGAGGATTCAATCTCTTCGCCTGACGGATGTACTCCAGATTGCGGTTGTCAGTCCAGATGAGAAAAGGGTGTTTAGGCCCCTCAAGCCAATGCCTCCACACCTTCAAAGCTTCTACGACAGCGTTCCCCACATCATAGTTTCGCTCCGCCGGGCTGAGCTTCTTCGAAAAGAAAGCACAGGGGCGAAGCTTCAGTGGCGTACCCGAACACTGAGAGAGCACTGCTCCTATCCCAGCTTCGGATGCGTCCACCTCCACTATGAATGGCAAAGAGGGATCCGGATGAGCCAGCACAGGTACCGAGGTAAACAGAGTCTTCAGGTGCTCAAAAGCCCTGTTCGCCTCAGTCGACCACTGCAAGCGCACCGGACCCCCCTTTAGCAGTGAGGTAATGGGAGCTGCCACCTGACCAAAACCCCAGATAAACCTCCGGGTAGTAATTGGAAAACCCCCAAAAACGCTGCAACTCCTTTACCATGGTTGGAGTCGGCCAATTACGCACGGCTGTAATGTGGTCGCTCTCCATCTCCACTCCTGAAGTGGAAATCCGATGCCCTAGGAAGGAGATGGATTGTTGGAAAAAGAAGAATTTCTCAGCCTTGACATATAGATCATGCTCCAACAGGCGACCAAGCACCCTGCGCACCAGGGACACATTCTCGGCGCGTGAAGCAGAGTATATCAGAATATCATCTATATACACCACTACACCCTGCCCGTGCAGGTCCCTGAAGATCTCATCTACAAATGATTGGAAAACTGATGGAGCATTCATCAACCCATATGGTATGACAAGGTACTCATAATGACCTGAGGTGGTGCTAAATGCCGTCTTCCACTCATCACTCTTCTTAATACGCACCAGATTGTACGCACTCCTGAGATCCAATTTTGTGAAAAACGTGCCCCGTGCATTAACTCAATAATCGCATTGATCAGAGGTAGCGGGTAACTATATTTCACTGTGCTTTTTATTAAGACATCGATAATCAACGCACGGGCGTAAACCGGCATCCTTTTTTTTCACAAAAAAGAAACTCGAAGAGACGGGTGAAATGGATGGCTGAATGAACGAACCCCTGATGCAGGGATTCAGAGACATATGTCTCCATAGCCTCCGTCTCCGCTTGCGACAGGGGATACACGTGACTCTTGGGATATGCAGCGTCTACCAGGAGATCTATTGCACAATCCCCCCATCGATGGGGTGGTAATTGAGTCGCCTTCTTTTTACAGAAGGCGAGAGCCAAATCGGCATATTCGGGGGAATGCGCACGGTGGAGACCTGGTCTGGACTTTCCACCGTAGTAGCACCAACAGAAACCCCTAAACACCTACCTGAGCATTCTCGCGACCACCCCATGAGAGCCCTCTGTGGCCAAGAAACAGTGGGGTTATGACAAACTAACCAGGGTAGGCCTAGCACCACAGAATATGCAGGAGAATCAATAAGGAAAAGACTAATCTTCTCCTTGTGACCCTCCTGCGTTATCATACACAAAGGTGCGTTTACCTCCCTGATAAACCCTGACCCTAATGGTCGACTATCTAAGGCATGAATGGGGAAAGGCATATCCACAGGAACAATAGGGATCCCTAAACTATGAGCTAGACTTTTATTAATGAAATTCCCAGCTGCACCTGAATCTACTAGTGCCTTATACTGGGAATGCAGTGAAAAATCAGGACAAGAGACAGAGACAAACATTAGTGCAGCAGAGGGCTCTGGATGAGAATGGTGCCTACTCACCTGGGGTGACGCCAGAATACCCTGCCTGCCCTCTCTATTCCCAGAGGAACCAACCCGGCACTGACCAGCAGTGTGTCCTCTGCAGCAGTGTGCCCTCTGCGACCTTGAATGGTGCTCGAGCGGGAACCCCCTCCGGTCTCTCTGCGCACCATCCCTCCCAATTCCATAGGTTCGGGAGAGAGGATGCGGGAGGATGGAACAACCTGACCCCGATCTAGACGTCCACGAGTAGCCAGCATGTTGTCCAGCTTGATGAACATGTCCACCAGCTGGTCGAAGGTGAGGGTGGTGTCTCTACAGGCCAGCTCCCGACGGACGTCCTCGCGTAGACTACAACGGTAATGGTCGATCAGGGCCCTGTTGCTCCATCCAGCGCCGGCAGCCAAGGTCCTAATCTCCAAAGCAAAATCTTGTGCACTCCTCGTCTCCTGCCTCAGATGATAGAGGAGCTCACCCGCTGCTTTGCCTTCAGGTGGGTGATTGAATACTATCCGGAATTGGCGGGTGAACTCCTCAAAATGGTCCAACGCCGCATCCTCCCTTCTACACACAGCGCTGGCCCATTCCAGGGCTTTCCCGGTGAGGCATGAGACAAGGGCGTAACTCTTCTCACGGTCAGATGATACTGGGGAGGCCGTGGCTAGATATAAGTTCAGCTTAAGGAGGAAACCCTGGCAGCCGGCAGTATCTCCGTTGTATCCCGTAGGTAGGGATAAATGGATCTTAGATTCCGGAGAGGAAAAAACGTTCACTGGAGATTCCGGTTGTGGTGGTGGTGGCGCTTGAGAAACTCCCTGTCTCTCCCAGCGATCCATTTTCTGGACAATGTGATCCATGACGGAGCTGATAACGTCAAGCTCCCTCGCTTGTTCCTGAACGCTTTCCTCCAGCTCCATGGGCATAGTGTCCTCTCCTGCTTACTTCATATATAAGGTCAGAGATTCTGTCATGCATAGGTGTAATAGGTGGCAGGGAAGTCAGGCACAGGAGAGTCAAATAGAGTGTAAAATGGAGTCTTTTAATAAAGTTCACGGAGTATGCTCCATAACACTAAATGTACGTAAACAAACGAACATGGGTACGAGGACCCGACGCGCACCTATACAACATCACACTACACTGACAATAAAACAATCTCTGACAAAGACATGAGGGGAAACAGAGGGTTAAATACATAACAGGTAATGAATGGGATTGAAAACAGGTGTGTGGGAAGACAAGACAAAACCAATGGAAAATGAAAAAAGGATCAATGATGGCTGGAAGACCGGTGACGTCGAACGCCGAGCACCGCCCGAACAAGGAGAGGCAACGACTTCGGCAGAAGTCGTGACAATATCTTTGTCTTTCTATTTCTGTCTCTTTATTTATCTTTGTCTTTCTATTTCTGGCTCTCTTTATATATCTTTGTCTTTCTATTTTTTCTATCTGAATCCATTTTTCCCTCTTTCTCGCTCTTGCTCTCTATCTCAGGTGCCAGTCTGGGACAGGGAGGATACCCCCAGGGTGGAGCAGGTGAATACCCCCAGGGTGGAGCAGGAGGATACCCCCAGGGTGGAGCAGGTGGATACCCCCAGGGTGGAGCAGGTGGATACCCCCAGGGTGGAGCAGGAGGATACCCCCAGGGTGGAGCAGGAGGATACCCCCAGGGTGGAGCAGGAGGTTACCCCCAGGGTGGAGCAGGAAAACAAGGCAAAGCTGGCGGTGGTGAGCCTTTTACTTTGTTGCCATGCTTTTCTCTGTATTCTCTCTTTCTTTCTTCTCACTTCTATTATATTTTTTCTCTTTCACTCTCATTTGCCCTCTCTCTCTCTCTCTCTCTCTCTCTCTCTCTCTCTCTCTCTCTCTCTCAGGTGCCAGTCTGGGACAGGGAGGATACCCCCAGGGTGGAGCAGGGGGATACCCCCAGGGTGGAGCAGGAAAACCAGGCAAAGCTGGCGGTGGTGAGCCTTTTACTTTGTTGCCATGCTTTACTCTTTATTTCTCTCTTTCTTTCTTTCTTTCTTCTCTCTCTCTCTCTCTCTCTCTCCCTCTCTCTTTCTATTCTATTTTTTCTCTTTCACTCTCATTTGCCCTCTTCCTCACTCTTGCTCTCTCTCTCTCTCTCTCTCTCTCTCTCTCTCTCTCTCTCTCTCTCTCAGGTGCTAATCTGGGACAGGGAGGATATCCCCAGGGTGGAGCAGGAGTATACCCCCAGGGTGGAGCAGGCAAATCAGCAGGTAAGGCCTATTAATTATCACACTTTTGCACTCTCTAGTTCTAATTTTCTATCTTTCTCTGGTTCTCTTACTCTCTTATTATCTCTCCTACCTTTCATTTTCTCTCTCATTTCCATTTGCCATCTTCTTTACTCGATTTTTGATCTCAGGTGCCAATCTTCTCTTTTCTCTTTATGAAATATCCCACAGTACTCTCTCTAAGAATGATGTGCTGTGCTCTAATGTTTTTTGGTTGTCATCACAGGTTATGGTGATCAAATTGGAGAAGCATACCCCGGGCCTGGAGCGGGCAACGGATATGGGAATGGTGAGTCAGCATGCTTCCCCTTGTCAAATTCCTTTATTAAGGTCAAATTCCTTAAAATATAACTACAGTTTGAGGACACTGTAAACTGGAGTATAGAGCTGAGGCATGGACGATGAAATACAACATTCAATAGATGTGTTGGGAATGAATGAGGATTACAGTAGCAGTGTGAAACATAGCTGCCTCTCTTAGAGACGAAACCAAAGTTGTCACTGAGAAGTGATCTTAAATGAGAGAAGACAGATCCTCAGGGTCTGTACCACCAGGAAGTGACCTTGACTTCTTTTGTTCTCATGCAGGTGGAGGCCCAGCTGGTGGGGCCAATGCAGTGTCTGTCTGTCTGTCTGTCTGTCTGTCTGTCGTCTGTCTGTCTGTACGTACATGACATGCACCTGCCCTTAACCTTTCTATCCCCTGTACAGGAAGTACTGTCGGGGAAAACTTCTGCCACAACATTAAACAAGCCCACGCTAAAGCTAGAGGAGCTGGAAAGCTGCATACAGTGTTGTTTGGGAACTTTGTTTGAGACTAAATGTCTGCTTTCTTGTCAAGGTTTTTAACATGCCCCCTCTTCTCCACAGGCTATGGCAATGGCTACGGTGCTAGTACTGGAGGCAATGGTTATGGACCCGGTAGGTCTCATCAACTATAGCCAATCAACTAACATTTGTGGGTGGCTGACCAACTAACTGACCCGCTCACATACAGACATAATTATAATTGATTGATGATTATAATTATGTTTCAGGGATTGGGTACCCAACAGTGTTAGCGGATGGTGCTGCTGGGCTGGGAGGCAAGGCAGGGAAGGGAGCAGGAGGTAACCATTCGTAAACCAGTAACAACTCATTATTTTTTTATTTCACCTTTATTTAACCAGGTAGGCCAGTTGAGAACAAGTTCTCATTTACAACTGTGACCTGGCCAAGATAAAGCAAAGCAGTGCGACACAAACAACACAGAGTTACACATGGGATAAACAAACGTACAGTCAATAACACAATAGAAAAGTATATATACAGTGTGTGCAAATGTAGTAAGATTAGGCAGGTCAGGCAATAAATAGGCCATAGTGGCGAAATAATTAGAATTTAGCAATTAAACACTGGAGTGATAGATGTGCAGAAAATGAATGTGCAAGTAGATATACTGGGGTGCAAAAGAGCAAAAGAAAAAATAATAATATGGGGATGAGGTAGTTGGATGGGCTATTTACAGTTGGGCTGTGTACAGGTGCAATGATCGGTAAGCTGCTCTGACAGCTGATGCTTAAAGTTAGTGAGGGAGATATAAGTCTCCAGCTTCAGTGATTTTTGCAAATCATTCCAGTCATTGGCAGCAGAGAACTGGAAGGAAAGGCAGCCAAAGAGGAGTTGGCTTTCGGGGTGACCAGTGAAATATACCTGCTGGAGCTCATGCTACGGTTGGGTGCTGCTATGGTGACCAGTGAGCTGAGATAAGGCGGGCTTTACCTCGCAAAGACTTATAGATGACCTGGAGCCAGTGGGTTTGGCGACCAATATGAAGTGAGGGCCAGCCTACGAGAGCATACAGGTCGCAGTGGTGGGTAGTATATGGGGCTTTGGTGACAAAATAGATGGCACTGTGATAGACTACATCCAATTTGCTAAGTAGAGTGTTGGAGGCTATTTTGAAAATGACTTCGCCGAAGTCAAGGATTGGTAGTATAGTCGGTTTTACGAGGGTATGTTTGGCAGCATGAATGAAGGATGCCTTGTTGCAAAATAGGAAGCCAATTCTAGATTTAATTTTGGATTGGAGATGCTTAATGTGAGTCTGGAAGGAGAGTTTACCGTCTAACCAAACACCTAGGTATTTGTAGTTGTCCACATATTCTAAATCAGAACCGTCCAGAGTAGTGATGCTAGACGGGCGAGCGGGTGCGGGTAGCGATCGGTTGAAGAGCATGCATTTAGTTTTGCTTGCATTTAAGAGCAGTTGGAGGCCACGGAAGGAGAGTTGTATGGCATTGAAGCTCATCTGGAGGTTTGTTAGCACCGTGTCCAAAGAAGGGCCAGATGTATACAGAATGGTGTCGTCTGCGTAGAGGTGGATCAGGGAATCACCAGCAGCATAAATAATAACTCAATCTGGTAACTACTCTACTCTATGGGAACTTGACTCGCTCTCAGTAAGATGAGGAAGGTCAGTAACACTTTCTATGAGGTATATATGCAAATAAGGCATTATAGTGCATTATAAAACTTGCATAAGCTGTCATAACAACTCATAAGTAGTTATAACATCCTTATTTAGGATCTTACTTAGGCCTACTCAAAACAAAATAACAATTGTTCAAAGTCTGCATTGAGAGAGGTAAGATGTTATAATCATATAACATGTCATGTGTCATGTAACAGTGTGGATGCTAGGTGTAATGTAACAGTGTGGACGCTAGGTGTAATGTAACAGTGTGGACGCTAGGTGTAATGTAACAGTGTGGACGCTAGGTGTAATGTAACAGTGTGGACGCTAGGTGTAATGTAACAGTGTGGACGCTAGGTGTAATGTAACAGTGTGGACGCTAGGTGTAATGTAACAGTGTGGACGCTAGGTGTAATGTAACAGTGTGGACGCTAGGTGTAATGTAACAGTGTGGACGCTAGGTGTAATGTAACAGTGTGGACGCTAGGTGTAATGTAACAGTGTGGATGCTAGGTGTAATGTAACAGTGTGGACGCTAGGTGTAATGTAACAGTGTGGACGCTAGGTGTAATGTAACAGTGTGGATGCTATGTGTAATGTAACAGTGTGGACGCTAGGTGTAATGTAACAGTGTGGACGCTAGGTGTAATGTAACAGTGTGGATGCTAGGTGTAATGTAACAGTGTGGACGCTAGGTGTAATGTAACAGTGTGGATGCTATGTGTAATGTAACAGTGTGGATGCTAGATGTAATGTAACAGTGTGGAAGCTCGGTGTAGCAAATGTCTCCCATTTGGAAATAACTCTGGACCATGCCAATGTTCTGCCAACCATGTCTTGTCAATATCTCCTAGTTGTCTTCATCACTTTAGGGGACCTCTATCTAACCACAGAGTTAACCGCCCAGGGGTTCATTCTTTGTTTAATTCCTCTGCTATTCTAGGTCTTGGCGCAGGAGGATATCCACAGGGACAGGAGAAATATGGTGAGGGAGTCACCCTGAGATGGAAGAAGAGGGGTCAAGAAGTGGATGTTTTCCCTAAGATGTCCTGTCTTGAAAAGATAGAGGGCATCAACAAGCAGGATGTACACATGGAAGGAGAATAACTTTCACCCTAATTAATGTCACTAATAACATCACACTCCAAAACATGCATGCTAACGAAAGTAATGAAACACTCCCTGGACATGTCACGTTGTAATACCTAATCACTCACCCTAAACACTCCGAATTACCATCAGGAATGACCATCTGAAACATACCTGATCAATTAATCCATAATCATGTGATAATCCATAATCATGTGATAATCCATAAACGTGCACCATATGGATGACCCCTTTAACCAGACAGTTATGTTTGAAAAACATCTGTTTCAGGAATGCCAGCTCATCAAAATATGCATGTTCAGCACATCATTCATGACATCATCTGGATGATGACATCTACATATATCTTCATTCTAAAGGACACATAGCAAAACAAATTGAAGACTCTCCATTTGATGATTACCTTCACACAATCATACACACATTCTGTGTTTCACTTCTCATCTAACACACTCTCTATGCTCACTCTGATCAGCTCTGTGTAATCCATTTTTGTTTAACTCGCGTGCCTCCTCCTTCATGCAGTACCTTGTGTGTGTCTGTAGAGGGTGCTGGCTCTGGTCCTGGTGGTGCTCTGCCTTATGGGGGCCAGCCTGTGGTACCTGCTGGGCTGTGGCCTGATGGTGGGAAGTTGGGCGGGTACAGCCCAGAGCCCTACGGGGTTGTTCAGCCTATGGGGCTGGGGCATGATACTGGCCTGTGTAAATACACTCTAAAGAGAGGGAAGGGTGAACAAAGGAATAACGAGAGAAAATAGAGGCAGAAAAAAGACTGAAAAAACTGAGTGGTCAGGAAAAATAAAGAGGTAGAGAGAGGCTGAAAAGTAGAGAGATGAAGAGAAGGATTAGACAAAGAAAAAAGCAAGTCAGTGATGAACACTGAAGCAGCAACAGAGGGACTCAAAGGTCACTGTCACAGGAAAGCCAGTAATCATTGTCATTTTGTACATTTGCATACAGTTGATGCCATAAATGAGTCATATGTTTTCCATCCATTGATGTGGTCTGTTGGGTGGGAGGAGAGATGATGAGACTCTATAAGCGACCCTTGTGGTGTTCCACAGGGGGAGGAATCAGTCAGCTTCCTTACAATGGAGCCCCAGTCAATACTGCTGGTCTGGATGGTAAGAGCATAGTGACCCAAGGAATCTTTAGTATTACAATTACTTGCTGTGACTTGTGACCCTGCTTATACAGTGTGGATGTGTGAGGAAGAATAAAAACTGTTTGCGTGTGTGGTTGTAATAATAAACTCTCCCAGCAGGTGATGGAAGCTTCCCTTATGGTGCTCAGCAACTGGGCCTTGGTGGTGGTGATGGAGGCAAATCCTCTGGCAAATATGGTGAGACTGGTAGTGTGTGTGTGTGTGTGTGTGTGTGTGTGTGTGTGTGTGTGTGTGTGTGTGTGTGTGTGTGTGTGTGTGTGTGTGTGTGTGTGTGTGTGTGTGTGTGTGTGTGTGTGTGTGTGTGTGTGTGTGAGAGAGAGAAAGAAAGAGAAAGAGAGACAGAGATTGTGTGTGTACAATGTGCGTGTTTGTGTTGTAATTTCTCTCTAAACATGTCTTGCTTCTGCTGTCTCTGACTATCTCTCTAAAGGCAACGGTGGATTGCCACAGGGTGCACAACAGGGTGCACAACAGGGTGCACAACAGGGTGCACAGCCTTATGGACCTGCGACTGGTGGTGGGAAACCACCATGCAAAAATGGTATATGTCTTTGTGTACATGTCCGTTTGTCCTATATGTGTCGTCTGTCGCTATACGTATGCGTTTGTGTGTCCGCACGTCCATCTGCTCATGTGCTATATATGATGTTGTGTGTTTTCTGTAGTATGTCTGAATGTGTTTGTCGTTGTTCCTCCTATTTACATGTGGGTACTTGTCTCTTGTCGTTTCAGGAAACGGAGGGGGCTTTGGTGCACAGCCAGCAGGTGATTAAACTCACACTCACAACCACATCCCCTACACTGCTTGCCTCAGGAAATGATGTGTGTAGTGACTGCTTAAGGTGTGAATGCATGTGGGTGAGGAAGAGCACACATTTTTCAGTGTTAGTCTGTTGTGCGTGTCTTGTAAATGTCCCTTGTGTCTGTGTGTCCTGTTTGTGGTAAATATTGTTACGACTCATCTTGTCACTGCTTAGGCTATGGTCAAGGACAGCTGGGTGCAGGTCAGAGTGCCCCCTACAGTAATGGTAAGTTATAAAGTCACATTCCCTGACTGAAAGTCCTGCTCTCCTCTGTCAGAATAACCATATTAGTTCCTATCAGTGGAGGCTGGTGAGGGGAGAACGGCTCATAGTAATGGCTGGAATAGAGTAGATCCATTCCAGCCGTTATAGTAATTATCGTATAGAGAGGGAGGTTATTGATTGGAATGGAGTGGATGGAATGGAATGAAATGTGTTGCATTCCATTTCATTGACTCCATTCCAGCCATTACTGTAAACCATCCTCCCCTCACCAGCCTCCACTGGTTCCTACATCTAACCAGGGATGTCCATTAACACCGTTGCATTTTTGTTTGTTTTGTTGTTTGGCTGTTTTGTTGTCTGCTGAACTAACAAAACCTAAACCTCTGACTGTGTGTCTCCTTCAGGAGCAGGAGGGAAGGAAAGCCAATATGGTGGTGGTGGACTGACTGGATTCTTTGGAAATGGAGGATACAAAGGTGGGTGGGATGAGTGTTTGTTACTCATTTATGCTTGTCTCTGTGACTGAGCACATGAAGTCACCTTACTAGGCATTTAGATCAGAGCTTCATGGCCTACCTTGTTTTATTGTCCTCTTTAACCAGCTGCTTCACTTAGCAACATTTCTTATCTCTCTCTCTCTTTCTCTGTCCAGGTTAAGTCAATCAGCTGAGGCCTTCTTGAAGTGAATATTTGTTCCGTTCCATCATGTGTTCATTGTGATGTTTGTTGTTTGGTCTGTTGTTACATTTAACTATTCCATTTTTGTTTTGTATTTGTGTTTTTTGTTTTTGGTTCTTGTCTTTTCTATTGTTGTGTGTCTGTCCCCTCTCTTCCTCTACTGGTTTTGGAGATTGTGTTGCCAGTGTGTTTGTGTTCATATCCATTTCACACTAAAGGGCAGAAAGCAACCACATAATGTCTGTCAGTCTCCTCGTTCTTTTATCCTTGGCACCAGTATTGTAAATGTACTGTACATGTGATGTGGGGGTTGAGTTTTAAGACTGAAGCTCTATGAGTTTAAATCAACACCAAATAAAATAAAATTCAAAGACCTATTCCCAAAACCTGACACCTGAGTTCTTCTGAGGTCATTATAAAGGGGGATATTCTCTGGGACATTGTGATGGACAGTACATACAGAAGATGTCATGTGTATGAAAAACTATTCCTTAATACCTCAGTATGCCAGTGGTGTTTGTTCATGACATAGTACTTCTTATGTTACTGTATTGCTATTACTGACAATGTATCCCCAAAGACCTTTAATCATGTTCCACAACGGAAATAGTTTTGTCGTTATCTCAACACGGCAGTTTGTTTCATTCGTCTTTTGCATGGCGTCACCTGAACTTCATCCGTGCACAGGAAACCATAGCCCTTCCTCTCTCAAGTAATGCAACTGTGCCTTCAAACAACTAATATCTCACATACAGTAAACGAAACCAAATGCAACATAACGTAACAATACAACACCTGACAGAAAAAGAAATGACAGCTATGCACGTGCTCATCTTGCATCAACATGTACATATTGCCTGATTGTTAACTTCAGAGAACTTTGCATTTGAGACATAAACGAGATCTCCCTGTGTGTGCTATAAGCATTTTATTATGCATAAAGTAACCCAATCATTCAACAATTTGAAACTGAATGCAAGCTACCTTGTAAATTAACACAAACAAGTGCAAAACAAGCAACTAATACTCCCAATTGTTTTATTTAAATGTAACCTTTATTTAACTAGGCAAGTGAGTTAAGAACAAATTCTAATTTACAACGACGGCCTACCCCGGCCAAACCCAGACAATGCTGGGCCAATTGTTCACTACCCTATGGGACTCCCAATAATGGCCAGATGTGATTTGAACCAGGGACTGTAGTGATGCTTCTTGCACAGAGATGCAGTGCCTAAGACCTCTGCACCACTCAGGAGTTCAAAGATACAGTATAGAAAACAAAACCCACTTTAACAAAACATTTATTTTAGTATTTTAGGTTGGAGAAATCTACCTGAAAAAAAGATGTGGGGTTTTGACATGGATCACCATGCATACCTCTAAAATCAACCAGACTCCCTGTTCCCTGTACTGAGGCTCTTGTTGTCATGGAGATTGGGTCCGTCCAACAAGACTCCCATACTCACCAGCATGTCCTTTGGAATGAGTCGGGAGTGGCGAGACACATAAACCTTCTCCAGGTGGGGATTCATAGGGGAGGGCACATAGTCCATACAGGCGGAGCCACCTAGACTGGGGGCACACACCGCCTCCCACTTGTAGAACATTTGGCCATGCTGGAGGTTGCAGAGATCCACCTTCACCCCGGCTGTCAGCTCCTTCTCACATTCTCCTAACAGGTCGTCATTCCACTTGTCGTCTTCGTCCCACACCTCAAATCTCAGCTTCTCACTGGTTGACAGATCCACGGTTCCCAGGTCATAGCTCATAGCCCAGCTGGGGTTGTTGTTGTTGTAGATAACTTTAGTGCGTCCAATTATCTGGCCTGCGAAAGCCACCTTCACGTAGCCGTCAGTGGCAGTGGTGTGGTCTCCCCACAGGTTGGCCCCTCTCTGCACAGTGATGACCACCCGCGCCAGGCCCTTGCGGGTGGGGCAGCAGTCGGCGCTCACCCCGGGGTTGTTGTGGCAGTTGCAGACGCAGGAGTCTCTGTGGTCACTTTTGATGCCAGTTTGACAGGGTTCAGAACAGTTCTTCCACAAGGCCTTCTCCAGGATGTAGTCACTGATGGCCTTGCGCAGGTGCTTCCGAGCTGGGTTGGTGGTGGGCAGCAACTCATGGAGAGATTCCAGCGAATAGGAGACTATGTCCGGATAGTGTGGTAGGGAGTTCAGCCATTCCTTGTAGGAGGCAGGATCTTTATCAGCAGAGAAGAGGAGCTCTGGTTCTGTGGTGTGGCCACCTTTCACCTCTGTGAACCTGTAGGGTGTCAGAGGGGGAAAAGGTTTTTGTGAGGGGCAGTACACATTTCAGCAAGGGAGAGTATGTATTGATTAGGGAAGTGTGAAGAGAGAGAGAGACAGAACTAAAGAAATGGTGTGAGGGAGAATCTATATGTGAAAGAGCAGCAGACTATAATTCCCCACCTATCATTGAAGACACTGGAGAAGCTGGCCTTGCTCTCTGTCTTAGACTTATCCTCCTGACAGTGCTTGAACTCAGTCTTCAAGCTGTTGCTGTCACCCACACTGGCAGACGCCTCCACATCCAGACACATCTTCACCTCCTCCGCACTGAGACCCTGCAGGCTGGCCTGGCACTGCTTGATACTGGTCACAGACTGCACCGTTCCACCCAGGCTCACCTACACACAGGATGAGAGGTAGAAAGTAATGTAATTTCCCAGAGAGATGCCAGTAAACTGCACATCTAGGGGCAAACATCCCTAATTTTGATATGTAGTTTGTGTGCCTATTGCCTTGATGATTTACCACATTGATGTTGACCATCTCTCTCCCTCACCTTGGTAATGTAATGCGTGCCAAAGTTATCAATAAGCTTGTAATAACGTTGTTTGTTTTCTTGTTGATATATTTTGGGGAGATTCTTCACTGCTGTCTTGAATTCTTGGTGTAACTTGGGCTGGCCAGATACTCGATAGCTATTTGTGGAGAGAGAAAAGAGAGAGGGGGGTTAATGTTGTATGGATACAGACAAGCCCTCATAAAATGAAATGAACATTCAAAAACACACTTGTATTTACAATCCCCAAAGGAAACTGAGATGAGGTTTCACAGAGACACATGGGTAAAAGGAGCTCATGCTGTGTGGGCCACCTGATGTTTACCTGTAATACCCGCAGGACACACTGTGGCTTGTGAAACTGAACTTGTCACTCTTGGTTTTCTCCATGGAGTACTCAGCCAATTTGGAGTTGGTTCCAGCGAGCATAATCTTCCCACTTATTGATCCCTTCTCTAACTCTAGATTGACCTGCCAGTTATTCTCCACAGAAGAGCCACTGGAGCTGACGAGAGACTCACTGGAGCGATGGAGTTTACTGGACACTTTCATACTACACTGGTGGTTTGGTCTCCAATCCACCACTGCCAAAGGAAGCTTCTGTTGTTTCCCTTCCAGATAGGGATTCTTACAGAGGGTGCAGGTCTTGTCTTTGCGTTTCCACACGTTCATGTCAATGACAAAGGCTCCTTTGCGTTTCATTTTGGTGATGTCAAAGCCTTCCCCTGCTAGGTTGGTTCCAGGAGCAAATTCTGCCTCTTTGCACTCATTGGCTGAGCCGATGGTGCATGATTGGCAACTGGGATGAGGAATGGACAACATAAGCCCTGCCCAGAGGCACACTATCAATAAGGACATCCTGGATGAGGTGAGATGTTTGCGACGGGCACCTACAAGTCACTGTTTCATGCTGAAGAAAAGAAAAGTTATTTGTGAATTAAAGGTTAATTATTATAATGAAGTAAACAATTATTGATGACCAAGATATAACATACATAACTTATTACAAGTCAGCATGCAAACGTAACCTATAGACTAGATCATAAGCTAGCAATGTTTACCATATTTTACACAAACATATGAAAACATGGTGCTGGTCTACATGGAACTTCTACAAAAATATTCCCAATTTACATAATGGTTATTGTTGAATTCTAGTTCCATCATCATATTCATTCCCTGAATTGAATCCTCAATGGAAATGAATCTTGACCCTCAACTATGAAATACATAATAGGGTATAAGCATTACACTCGCATAAACTCAATCTTGTTCTATTTCATCCCACTTGTTATTTATTTATTTCAAAGGCCACTCTCTTAATGACTGTACAGTTTTTTTGGTGCATATTTTGTTCCATTTCTCTTTCTTTTGTTATCTAATGTGGTAGTAAATGTGTTACCGCAGCCTACTATCAAAGTCAAATCCAATTATTAGAATGTGTACTCAAAAATAATATTTTTTGTCCATATTCACATATCTACTTGTGTATGTTTCCTTTCTATAAAACTGGTGCGAAGCAAAACTAAATATACAGCATTAAAACTCACCTTTGACCAGTCTGTCCACTATGTGATGGATGTGAGAGTGAGAGGCTGGGGCAATAATGTACCGTAATTAAGTTCCTTTTTGATATAGGAAAAGGTGTGTTCGTACTCAAACGGGACCAGCAAATGGAAGGTTGAGGGGATGTTGGTCTTAGTATAGACAACGCAAAAGAGTGTCTGCCACAGAATAGAACATTCTGTGGTTTCAGAGAGCGAGAATTGAGCGGAAGAGGGGTTGGAGTGGTGGTCTGGTGTGCTGCTCAGTGGAAAAATACGACAGTGGTCTTTCAGTTAAATGCCTTTATCTGACAGACCATTTACTTTGTAATTTCTCTGAAGTGGTGGTGTGGGTTGATAAAATGAAACTGTTGAGAAGATAATGATAGCCTACTAGGTCTAGGAAACCCTTGGTAATGTGATATAAGAAGGAATTTACCTTCTCAATTATAGAACAGCTAATTCAATATAACAATCTACATGTATGTTCTGAAATGACCAAATATAATCAGTTTGTTACAGTAAAAGAGGAAGAGCAATATGAGCTGGCCATAGATAACTGAAGGAAGAATGGTTTTAATTTTGTCAATAAAGTTTTTAAAATGTTCAATATGACATTACACCATTACACTAATAACAACAAACACATAACACACAACAAGACAGAAAACAAAACAGCAATCAATCATTCAATCAATCAAATGTATTAATAAAGCCGTTCTTTCATCAGTCACAAAGTGCTGTACAGAAACCCAGCCTAAAACCCCAAACAGCAAGCAATGCAGGTGTAGAAGCGCCGTGGCTAGGAAAAACTCCCAAGAAAGGCTGGAACCTAGGAAGAAACCTAGAGAGGAACCAGGCTATGAGGGATGGCCAGTCCCTTCTGGCTGTGCCGGGTGGAGATTATAACAGAGCATGGTCAAGATGTTCAAATGTTCATAGATGACCAGCAGAGTCAAACAATAATAATCACAGTGGTTGTAGAGGGTGCAACAGGTCAGCACCGCAGGGGTAAATGTCAGTTGGCTTTTCATAGCCGATCATTCAGAGTATCTCTACCGCTCCTGCTGTCTCTAGAGAGTTGAAAACAGCAGGTCTGGGACAAGGTAGCACTTCCAGTGAACAAGTCAGGGTTCCATAGCCGCAGGCAGAACAGTTGAAACTGGAGCAGCAGCACGGCCAGGTGGACTGGGGACAGCAAGGAGTCATCAGGCCAGGTAGTCCTGAGGCATGGTCCTAGGGCTCAGGTTCGAAAAAGAAAGAAAGAAAGAAAGCACCATTCATGCATACAGTACCAGTCAAAAGTTTGGACACACCTACTCATTGAAGGAGTTTTCTTAATTTTTACTATTTTCTACATTGTATAATAATAGTGAAGACATCAAAACTATGAAATAATAAATATGAAATCATGTAGTAACCAAAGAAGTGTTAACAAAATATATTTTATATTTGAGATTCTTCAAAGCAGCCAGCCTCCCTTTGCCTTGATGACAGCTTTGCACACTCTTGGTATTCTCTCAACCAGCTTCATGAGATAGTCACCTGGAACGCATTTCAATTAACAGGTGTGCCTTGTTAAAAGTTAATTTGTGGAATTTCTTTCCTTCTTAAGGCGTTTGAGCCAATCAGTTGTGTTGTGACAAGGTAGGGGTGGTATAGAGAAGATAGCCTTATTTGGTAAAAGACCAAATCCATAGTATGGCAAGAACAGCTTAAATAAGCAATGAGAAACGACAGTCCATCATAACTTTAAGACATGAAGGTCAATTGATGCGGAAAATATCAGGAATTTTGAATGTTTCTTCAAGTGCAGTCGCAAAACCATCAAACTCTATGATGAAACTGGCTCTCATGAGGACCAACACAGGAAAGGAAGACCCAGAGTTACCTCTGCTGCAGAGGATAAGTTCATTGGAGTTACCAGCCTCAGAAATTG
This sequence comes from Oncorhynchus masou masou, assembly GCF_036934945.1. Lineage (NCBI taxonomy): Eukaryota > Metazoa > Chordata > Actinopteri > Salmoniformes > Salmonidae > Oncorhynchus > Oncorhynchus masou. The sequence continues at coordinate 18,007,991 of NC_088225.1, read as the reverse complement.
CAGCCCAAATAAATGCTTCACAGGAGACTGCTTGAATCAGGCCTTCATGGTTGAATTGCTGCAAAGAAACCACTGCTAAAGGACACCAATAATAAGAAGAGACTTGCTTGGACCAAGAAACACAGGTAATGGACATTAGACCAGTGGAAATCTGTCCTTTAGGCTGAGTCCAGGTTTGAGATTTTTGGTTCCAACTGCTGTGTCTTTGTGAGACGCAGAGTAGGTGAACGGATGATCTCCGCATGTATGGTTCCCACCGTGAAGCATGGAGGAGGAGGTGTAATGGTGTGGGGGTGCTTTGCTGGTGACACTGTCAGGGATTTATTTAGAATTCAAAGCACACTTAACCAGCATGGCTACCACAGCATGCTGCAGCCTACCATGCTCATTTTCAAATGTGTAGGAAGTTAAACCATGTTTGAGATTCCATTCTTCCACTCATCGAGAGAGAGAGGGAGTGAAAGAGCGGGAGGGAGAAAATGAAAGAGTGCAAAAATCTGTGTACAACGTAAAACACCAAATAATGCATGCAGAGCAGAATTAGGCCGATACCCACTAATTATCCAAATCCAGAAAAGAGACAAATTCTACAACCACCTAAAAGGAAGCGATTCCCAAACCTTCTATAACAAAGCCATCACCTACAGAGAGATGAACCTGGAAAACAGTCCCTTAAGCAAGCTGGTTCTGGGTCTCTGTTCACAAACACAAACAGACCCCACAGAGCCCCAGGACAGCAACACAATTAGACCCAACGAAATCATGAAAAAACAAAAAGGTAATTACTTGACACATTGGAAAGAATTAACAAAAAAACAGAGCAAACTAGAACGCTATTTGGCCCTAAACAGAGAGTACACAGTGGCAGAATAACTGACCGATGTGACTGACCCAAATTTAAGGAAAGCTTTGACTATGTACAGACTCAGTGAGCATAGCCTTCCTATTGAGAAAGGTCGCCGTAGGCAGACCTGGCTCTCACGAAAAGACAGGCTATGTGCACACTGCCCACAAAATGAGGTGGAAACTATGCTGCACTTCCTAACCTCCTCCCAAATGTATGACCATATTAGAGACACATATTTCCCTCAGATTACACAGACCCACAAAGAATTTGAAAACAAATCCAATTTTGATAAACTCCCATATCTATTGGATGGAATACCACAGAGTGTCACAGCAGCAAGATTTATGACCTGTTGCCGCAAGAAGAGGGCAACCAGTGAAGAACAAACACAATTGTAAATACAACCCATATTTATTTATTTATTTCCCCTTTTGTACTTTAACTAGATTTGCACATCGTTTCAACACTGTATATAGACATAATATGACATTTGAAACGTCTTTATTCTTTTGGAAATTGTGAGAGTAATATTTACTGTTCACTTTTTATTGTTTATTTTACTTTTTTGTGTTTTTTTTGTTTATTCATTTCACTTACTTTGGCAATGTAAACATATGTTTCCCATGCCAATAAATACCCTTGAATTTAATTGAGAGAGAGAGAGAGAGAGAGAGAGAGAGAGAGAGAGAGAGAGAAAGAAAGAAAGAAAGAAATGAGTGTGGAAACAATATTTTAGATTCATATTTAGAGAAACATTCATATGCTCCTAGTAACTAAGTTATTACTTTTTGGTAAACAATTGTTTTTTTATTGAATCACAATCTATACAGTCAATTAGAATTATTAAGCATACCTCCAACAATATAGGGACAATATATTTTCTCTATTCTTTGCGCTCTCACATCTACAGAATCTTATCAGATAGAAACGCACCCATATAATAATATAATATATGAACACACCCATGAACACAATTCTGCGCTCCAATTGGTTTAGTAATGGCGTGTTCATGTTATAGGCTTTCTTATTGGCTAATGAAGGGTGAACATCGAGCGCAAGCTGCGAGGGCTGGTTGATTGACATGGCTCCCGCCACCCTGACTGGCACTACAGTCAACCTTTCACCTTCTTATCCAATGTGCATTTTTGTATATTTTAAAATAAACTTTGCTATTGTAGGCCTACATTTGTTCACTACGTAAAAGTAATTAGAACAATACATAGAAGATGTAAGATTAATGTACAAATAACTGTTTCTTCTTCATGTTTCCTAAATTCCAGAGAGGATAGCCTAATTATTGGTGCAGCCATTATTAAACATTATTCCAAAATAATACCAGACAGTGACTGGTGAGGTATGTATCCCTGTCTCCCTTGTGCTGTTTTCTCATAAAAACCCAGTGTCAGTCCCCCGCAATAATTCTCTTCAGTACCGCTCTATACCAACATTGGATTAGAGCGTCACTGTCCGGTACAGGGCATCAATCATCCGATGCGAGGGACTCGACGCCGGTGAATAAACGAGTCACATTTAACAAGAGTTTGGACGGAATCTTTATGGGAAGTGGGGGTACCAATACGAGAGAAGATTTTGACACGAAAATCTGTATTTTTTGGTGTCGGATTGACATCTTCCTTATCCATATTTGTTTGAAATCTCCCGGTGCAAATCACAGCAGTAGCACGCTAACGCGTTCTATCGCACTACATCTGTAGTTGTTGGTCGGTGACAAACTAGCTACCGTTAGTTAGCTGTAACCAGAATATGGATATTTTTGTAAAGACAATAGAGGTGACTGTGCTCGAACGTTTAGCTGATTTTACGTTATGACCTGCTAACGTTAGTACTGTATTGGAAATCTGACCGCTAAACCCATTCCTCTGTAGTCAGTGGTATCAAGGTGACGGATGGAAGTAGCTAAGCTAAAGCCACTGGACTTGTGAACCGGTGAAGATAAACTAACTATGGCTAATGCTATGTGCCGTGGAATGTTGTACGCTAGCTAGCGACACATTGAGTAACGAGCTAGCAGCTACCATGAATTATATTGTGTTAGCTAACCTCCGACAGATGTTGGGTGGTATGTCGGCAATCAAATGTAATATGTAATGTATACCACGGGCTTACACCATGTATGTGGTTGGCCTCGTCCTTGTCAACCCCTGTGGTTGACACAAGTATCGGTTTTTAAAAGCAAACAGCGGGATAAAAACGCTGTCACCGGGTAGTGGTGCTGAAAAGAAAGAACATATTTTCTGTCGCTAGCTCGCTACAGTACTGTAGCAATGGGAGCTAGCTAGCTATGTAGCTAGCAGCACATTATAGCTAGCTCACCCCCCCAGATTTTATCAATGGTGTCTAATAAATTTTTATTCGCAATAATTCTATTATATGTGTATATAGGTGTACAGTCATTATTTTACTTTTTTGGCGGCGTCGTTTTAACTATTTTGGTTGCTATGGCATTTTTAAATGGACCCAGGCTATTAGACTGGGCGAATTCACCTCCTCATCTTCAATTCAACAAATACGTCCTGACTGGATACCGACCAATATCTTCTGTCCAAGACTGTATAAGAAGCCTTTTTTACATGCACAACGAACTGGGAAACATATACACACATGGTGAGTTTAAATATTTTGAGCTGAAGATAACTTGCTGGCTGGCTAGCTACATTTCTCTAGAAATAAATGAGTGGGTTTGCTAGCTAGCAACAGAGCAGTGCAGATCTTGCCTGGGTGAAGGCTTTGCTATGGAGCGATTTCAGTGCAAATAGAAACGATTTAAATTCAATATTTTTGTATTAAGATATTCAATTTAAATTCTATATTTTTCGATTTGTAATGCACAAATTGAGTTATTGAATTCATGAATTGCACTTGTATTTCATGATTTGAAACTGAATTGAATGAATATTGCATTCCGTTTTAAAATTCATTTTCAATTGCATTAAATATTCAAATACAATATTTATATATTACATTTCCATTTGATATATATTGCTTTCATTGTCTGTGTATTAAGTTTACAAAATGTAATTTAAAGTTTAGCAAAGTTTCAATTTGTAAGTCGCTCTGGATAAGAGCGTCTGCTAAATGACTTAAATGTAAATGTAAATATATATTCAACTTCTCAGATGCGTTCAGATTCACTTATCAAATTTAATTCTTTAAATTCAGATTCAAAACTAGAGACATCATCCTGGTACTTTGCTAGCAAGGAATAACAGATAGAATCACACACTCCAGGGTTCTCTCCGGGATATTTTAACAAGGTGGTGCTGCAGAGTACGGCTGAGGGGAGTTCTGGAGCAGAGATTTTTACATTTTTAACACGTGTAAGTGCAATTTCCTCCAATCTAGAGCAAAAAATACTCTATTAAATGCTAACAAAAAATGTTTTTACATAGTGGTGCAGCCAGTCTACAAGGTGGCGCAGCACTGCACTTACATTGGGGAGAACCGTGCGCTCTGTGTTATTAAACAGGTTTCAAGCGTTTTCTAAAGCTAATGTGTCATGTTGAATTTATCTTCTTCCAGTGAATTTGTCTCTAGCGTTTGAACTCTTTGGGCTATAAGCTATTATGACCCCTTTGCTGAAAGCTAAAATTGGAACATGGATGTGGTTTCTGTGACCATGCTTATGTGATGAGAACCTTGCCTGAGATTTGAAGACGTGTTAGTTTGACATGTTAGACATATTAGTTTCAAGTCTTCGGCAAGGGTACTCATTATAATGTGACTGACTTGGTGAAGACTTTGTTAACCTGCTGAGCTAAAGCCTAGGCATTGGTTCTGTGACTTGGATGGGTCTATTCAAGGAGGAGGTCAAAGGGGGGTGAAGTGTAACAGGTGGTTCATGGACCATGCTTGCATGATGAGTACTCTGAGACCTGAAAAGTTGCATTGTCTGGCACACAGGAGGCCTGGGTTATAACCTAATCATGTCTTCCGGTCTCAGGCAAGGTTGTTCATCACATGCATGGATCACCAAACCACCGCTGTTGTGCTCTCATTAAATGTGGTCAACAGATTCTTATGCTTCTGTTTGCCACAGAAAGTGTTGTTCTACGGTAGGCCTGAGTTCGAACCCAGTCAGTTATATTGATGCCGTCAGTATGAGGTCTAAGGTGGGTGAAATGTAACCAAGATCCACACTCTTTTAAAACTTCTTGGCGCACCCATCCCGTTAGCGGGATCATTTTCGTCAACATCCAATGAATTGCAGAGCGCCAAATTCAAATTAAATTACTAAAAATATTTAATTTTCATGAAATCACAAGTGCAATATAGCAAAACACAGCTTAGCTTGTTGTTAATCCACCTGGCGTGTCAAGTTTCAAAAAAGATTTACAGCGAAAGCAAACCAAGCGTTTGTGAGGACATCTCTCTCAGTAGACAAAACATTACAAACAGCTAGCAGCAAAGTAGATTGGTCACAAGTCAGAAAAGCAATAAAATGAATGGCTTACCTTTGATCTTCGGATGTTTGCACTCACGAGACTCCCAGTTACACAATAAATGTTCCTTTTGTTCAATAAAGATTATTTTTATATCCAAAAACCTCCATTTGGTTGGCGCGTTATGTTCAGTAATCCACAGGCTCGAGCGGTCACGACGGGGCAGACAAATAATTCCAAATAGTATCCGTAAAGTTCGTAGAACTTATAATCAATCCTCAGGTTGTTTTTACAATAAATAATAAATAATATTTCAACCAGACCGCAGCTTTTTCAATAGGACAGAGAGAGAAAATGTCTTCTCCAAGCTGTTGGCGCATGCAAAACTCTGCTGGCACCCAGCCATCCTCTGACACTAATTTTTCAGAATAAAAGGCTAAAACTATGTCTAAAGACTGTTTACACCATCTGGAAGACATAGGGAAAGGAATCTGGTTGATATCCCTTTAAATGGAGGGAAGGCATGCAATGGAACAGGGAGCTTTCAAAATGAGAGGCACTTCCTTGTTGGATTTTCCTCAGGTTTTCGCCTGCAATATCAGTTCTGTTATACTCACAGACAATATTTTGACAGTTTTGGAAACTTTAGAGTGTTTTCTATCCTAATGCATATTCTAGCTTCTGGGCCTGAGAAATAGGCAGTTTCATTTGGGTATGTTTTTCATCCAAACATCAAAATACTGCCCCCTACACACAACAGGTTAATGAGTAACCTTTATTTTTTTAATTTAACCTTTATTTAACTAGGCAAGTCAGTTAAGAACAAATTCAATTTTTTACAATACTGGGCCAATAGTGCACCGCCCTGTGGGACTCCCAATCATGGCCAGATGTGATTCAGCCTGGATTTGAACCATGGATTGTAGTGCTGCCTCTTGCGCTGAGATGCAGTGCCTTAGGCCCCTGCACCACTCAGGAGCCCTTGCTGTAGACACTTGAAGACTTTTTAGCTTCCTGAACTCATCCATATGGGATTTAGCTAAGTGGGCTAACAAAGTCTTATGACATGCTGGAGATCCGGTTCAAACCCAGTCAGTCACAAGAGCAAGATTAAATAGGGAGTGGAAAAGCTATCCTAGCTATATATTTTTGTCACACTCTATTACGTGTCCTGCGTGTCCTGTGTGCATCATAGAGGGGAACAGAAGGAACAACAATATTCAAGAGAGTCTTAGAGAGTCCCATTCAGGAATGGGGTCATAATAGCTTATAGCGAAAATGGTACACACATTAGAGCCAAGTTAATCGTAAGAAAATAAAATTAACATGCCACATTGGCTTCAGAAACTGCCGGAACCCTGTTCAACCTGTGGAATGTTTGATTCAATCTGTTAACTTCTACCATTTCTTGCTGACAAAGTACCAGGATGTTGCCTCTGGTTTTGAATCTGAATTTAGAGAACTGAATTTGAAAATGTATTTAATTCAATTGAAATTAAACTTTAAAAATATTAATTCAATTCAGTTTTCAATCATGAAATACAAGTTCAATTTATTTATTCAATGATTCAATTTGTGCATTACAAATTCAAAACTGTTGAATTCAAATAAAGTTTATGTTGGCACTGAAGTTGCTCCGTACTGTGACCAGTGACAGCAGCCATGGAAAGTGTTAGCTGGCTAGCTAACTAGCAAGCAGCTTGCTATTGTAGTTAGTTGAATCACAGTAAGTTACCATAGGCAAAACCAAAGACAAATCTCATCACCAACTGATGACTAATATAATAAGCTTTATGTAAAGTTTTGGTTGCACTTGGTAGTACATTACAGCACAGAATAAACTGGTAATAACGTGGTAATTATGTCAGAAAGTATGGTAACAAGTTTTAGATATTCACAATGAATTTGCCCACATACTCTTATAATTTCAGTATATGTGTTGGGCAGAGAAGGAGAAGGCTAAGGCTGTCTGTGTCTCTAAAAATCCTCTTCATTTTCAGATTGAAGTGACCAAGATTGCATATGAAACCATGGTCTCTAGCATAGGATTCTTGATGACCTCAAGTGAAGTCAACTTGTTGAGTGTTGAGTTTTAGTGTCAGCCAACTCCTTCCATTTGACTTACAGCACACCCTGCCAACAGTCATTAAAACAGACAGGATTAGTGATCACCAGGGCAGGGGGGAATTTATTCCTGAAAGGAAAAGGAATCCTTTATTCAGACCAGGAATGATTGATTGATTGGCAGGCAGCTTAGCCTCTCCCTTACTATGCAATTTGTCATTCAGAGAAAGTAATTAAAAGAAAAAGGATGTTCAGAGTAAAAGGTTTGTCATTCAGAGAAAAAGGTTATTGCAATATTCTTGCAGCATAATAGCATTCAGAAAATAGGCTACATAAATACGGATGTATGACTCATTGGGTCTCATTGGGTGAAAGCGTCTGCTAAATGGTATATATTTATATATTTCAAGTTGGTGAAGTCACACAGGTCCCATTTTGGTAGTATATGGCACCTGAAAAACAAATAAGATCATACAAATGGAGTCCACATGCTACATTTGCACAATGGGTTCAACAGCTGGAATACTTTTGGATAGAAACATGCAACTCCTGTCTAAAGAGTAGCAATCATACTTTGGACCGCTTCGGCTGTGTTTACACAGGCAATCCAATTATATTTTTTACACTAATTGTTTTTTGGGCCAATCAGATCAGCTCTGAAAAATATCTGATGTGATTGGTCAAAAGACCAATTAATGGAAAATCCCCAGAATTGGGTTGCCTATGTAAACGCAGCTTTAGAGAGCCTGTCCAGTTGTACTGTTCAGTAGTGCTGAGGGAGGGTATGGAGGGAGGGGTGCAGAAGAGATCACACTCAAAATAGATTTATTTATTTTTATTTATTTATTTCACCTTTATTTAACCAGGTAGGCAAGTTGAGAACAAGTTCTCATTTACAATTGCGACCTGGCCAGGATAAAGCAAAGCAGTTCGACACATACGACGACACAGAGTTACACATGGAGTAAAACAAACATACAGTCAATAATACTGTAACAGGTTTCTTCTAACTCCTCCTCTGACGAAGAGGTGGAACAAGGATCGGACCAAAATGCAGCGTGGTTAGTTAGATACATCTTTAATGAAGACGAAACACGAACAATACAAAACAACAAACGTGGAAAACCGAAACAGCCCTATCTGGTGCAACAAACACAGAGACAGGAACAATCCCCCACGAAAACACTCAAAGAATATGGCTACCTAAATATGGTTCCCAATCAGAGACAACGATAATCACCTGACTCTGAGAACCGCCTCAGGCAGCCATAGACTAATCTATACACCCCACACAACCCCAAGACGAAACACACCACAAATAAACCCATGTCACACCCTGGCCTGACCCAATAAATGAAGATGAACATAATAAATAAAGACCAGGGCGTGACAAATACAGTATAAACAGGTCTATATACGATGTGAGCAAATGAGGTGAGATAAGGGCAAAAAAAGGCCATGGTGGCAAAGTAAATACAATATAGCAAGTAAAACACTGGAATGGTAGATTTGCAATGGAAGAATGTGCAAAGTAGAAATAAAAATAATGGGGTGCAAAGGAGCAAAATAAATCAATGAATTAAATACAGTAGGGAAAGAGGTCGTTGTTTGGGATAAAATATAGGTGGGCTATGTACAGGTGCAGTAATCTGTGAGCTGCTCTGACAGTTAGTGCTTAAAGCTAGTGAGGGAGATAAGTGTTTCCAGTTTCAGTGTTTTTTGTAGTTCCAGTCATTGGCAGCAGAGAACTGGAAGGAGAGGCGGCCAAAGAAAGAATTGGTTTTGGGGGTGACTAGAGAGATATACCTGCTGGAGCGTGTGCTACAGGTGGGAGATGCTATGGTGAGCAGCGAGCTGAGATAAGGGGGGACTTTACCTAGCAGGGTCTTGTAGATGACATGGAGCCTGTGGGTTTGGCGACGAGTATGAAGCGAGGGCCAGCCAACGAGAGCGTACAGGTCGCAATGGTGGGTAGTATATGGGGCTTTGGTGACAAAACGGTTTGCACTGTGATAGACTGCATCCAATTTGTTGAGTAGGGTATTGGAGGCTATTTTGTAAATGACATTGCCAAAGTCGAGGATTGGTAGGATGGTCAGTTTTACAAGGATATGTTTGGCAGCATGAGTGAAAGATGCTTTGTTGCGAAATAGGAAGCCAATTCTAGATTTAACTTTGGATTGGAGATATTTGATATGGGTCTGGAAGGAGAGTTTACAGTCTAACCAGACACCCAAGTATTTGTAGTTGTCCACGTATTCTAAGTCAGAGCCGTCCAGAGTAGTGATGTTGGACAGGCGGGCAGGTGCGGGTAGCTATCGGTTGAAGAGCATGCATTTAGTTTTACTTGTATTTAAGAGCAATTGGAGGTCACGGAAGGAGAGTTGTATGGCATTGAAGCTTGCCTGGAGAGTTGTTAACACAGTGTCCAAAGAAGAGCCAGAAGTATACAGAATGGTGTCGTCTGCGTAGAGGTGGATCAGAGATGTTAGACAGGAGGCTGGTGGGAGGAGCTATAGGAGGACAGGCTTATTGTAATGGCTGGAATGGAATAAATAGAACGGTATCAAACATGGAAATCACATGTTTGACTCCATTCCATTTATACCATTCCAGCCAATACAATGAGCCTGTCCTCCTATAGCTACGCCCACCAGCCTCCTCTGGTGTTGGATTGCATTGGCTGTATCACCTGGACAGGACAAATTATTTTACATTCGGAAAAGCAGAGTGAGCAAAAGATCGGGAAGAAGGCAGGATGTGGAGGAGAGTGATATGTGTGTATCAAATTTCAAGGACCTGATTTTGCTCACCAAGCACATCCCAATAGCCTAAGTTAAGCAACCTACAACACATCTCTGTAGTTTAAGGGTAATTCCATGGTAACGGAATTACGCTGCACTTTTTCACAGGAAAGAACTGTGATCTTTGCATCTGCACTGTTTTCCAGTAAATGTTTTAATTATATTTACTGTGCAGGGATCTCCCAAAGAACGTAAGAGAAAAAAAACCCAGTGCCTTCAGAAAGTATTCATACCCCTTGACTTATACCTCTTTTTTGTTACAGCCTAAATTCAAAATGGATTTAAAAAACAATTCTCTCATCCATCTACACACAATACCACATAATGACAAAGTGAAAAATGTTTTAAACATTTTTGCAAATGTATTGAAAATTAAATGCAGAAATATCTAATTTAAATAAGTATTCACACCCATAAGTCAATACTTTGCAGAAGAACCTTTGGCGGTGATTACAGCTTTGAGTCGTCTTGGGTATGTCTGTATCAGCTTTGCACATCTGAATTTGTGTTTTTTCTCAAGTTCTGTTAAGTTAGATGGGGAGTGGCGGTGAACAGCAATCTTAGTCTTTCACAGATTTTCAATAGGATTAAAGCATTCCAGCATTGCTTTGGCTGTACAGTGTGGCAAAAAAGTATTTAGTCAGCCACCAATTGTGCAAGTTCTCCCACTTAAAAAGATGAGAGAGGCCTGTAATTTTCATCATAGGTACACTTCATCTATGACAGACAAATTGAGAAAAAAATCCAGAAAATCACATTGTAGGATTTTTAATTAATTTATTTGCAAATTATGGTGGAAAATAAGTATTTGGTCAATAACAAAAGTTTATCTCAATACTTTGTTATATACCCTTTGTTGGCAATGACAGAGGTCAAACGTTTTCTGTCAGTCTTCACAAGGTTTTCTCACACTGTTGCTGGTTTTTTGGCCCATTCCTCCATGCAGATCTCCTCTCGAGCAGTGATGTTTTGGGGCTGTTGCTGGGCAACACAGACTTTCAACTCCCTCTAAAGATTGGAGGGAACGTAAATCTGTTGGAACGTAAATCTTCTCCCCAGTCTAAGATCATTTGCACTCTGAAGCAAGTTCTCATCAAGGATTTGCCTGTATTTGGCTCCATTCATTGTTCCTTCTATCAGTCTCCCAATCCCTGCAGCTGAAAGGCATGTCCATAGTATCATGCTGCCAGCTGCACAGTAGGGATGGTGTTAGATGGTTGGTGTTCTGTGCCTGGTTTTCTCCAGACATAGCGCTTTGCATTCAGGCCAAATAGTCCAATTTGTCTCACCAGACCACAGAATATTTTGCCTGATGCTATCAGTCTTTCACGTGCATTTTTGCAAACTCCAGGCATGCTGTCGTGGCTTTTTCTCAGAAGTGGCATCTGTCTGGACACTTTCCATTAAAGTGCTGTAGAGACTGTTGTCCTTCTGGCAGGTTTTCCCATCTCAGCCAAGGAACTCTGTAGTTCTGTCAGTGTTCATTGGGTTCTTGGTCACCTCCCTGACCAAGGTCCTTCTTGCCCGGTTGCTCCATTTGGTCAGAAGGCCAACTCTATGCAGAGTCTGGATAGTTCCATCTTTTTTTTATTTTCCCAATGATGGAGACCACTGTGCTCTTGGAAACTTTGAACCATCTACAAGTTGTTTTATACCCTTCCCCAGATATATGCCTCATCACAATCTTGGAGATGTACTAGTTACTTGGACTTCATGGGATTATATCACCTCTGAAATATATAGACAGGTGTGTTTCTTACTAAATCATGTCCAAAAAATTGAATTGGCAACAGGTAGACTCCAACCAAGTTGTAGTGAAGTGTGTCTAAGCAAAAGAGTGTAAATGCTTATGTAAATGAGATATTTCTGTATTTCATTTTCAATAAATTTGCAAAAATCTTGAAAAAAATACGTTTTCACTTTGTCGTTATAGGGTATTGTGTGCAGATGGGTGAGAAAATACATCTATTTAATCCATTTAGAATTCTGTCTGTAACAACAAAATGTGGAATAAGTGAAGGGGTATGGATACTTTCTAAAGGCACTTACACTCAGTGGCCAGTTTATTAGGTACACCCATCTAGTACCGGGTCAAACCCCCCTCTTGCTTCCAGAACAGCCTGAATTCTTCAGGGCATGGATTCTACAAGGTGTGGTTGGTGTACAAACATGGCTCAGTTGGTAACAAGGGACTTAACGTGTGCCAAGAAAACATTTCCAACACCATTACACCACCGCCACCAGTCTGTACCGTTGACAGCAGGATGGAGCCATGGACTCATGCAGCTTAGGCCAAATCCTGACTCTGCCGTCAACATGACATAACTGCAACCGTGATTAGTCGGACCAGGAAAAGTTGTTCCATTCCTCAGTTGTCCAGTGTTGGTGATCACGTTCCCATTGGAACCTCCTCTTCTTGTTTTTAGCTGATAGGAGTGGAACCCGGTGTGGTCGTCTGCTGCAATAGCCCATCCATGACAAGGGCCGACGAGTTGTGCGTTCCGAGATGCCGTTGTACTGCTCCGTTATTTATCCGTCTGTTAGCTTGCACGATTCTTGCCATTCTCCTGTTTTCGCCCACAGGGCTACGCTGGCTGCATGCTTTTTGTTGGTCGCACCGTTCTCAGTAAACCCTAGACACTGTCATGTGTAAAAATCCCAGGAGGCCGGCCATTTCTGAGATACTGGACAATCGTACCACGCTCAAAGTCACTTATGCCTAGCGTTGAACACCTAGCGTTGAAAACCTAGTGTTCAATCAAACAGTAACTGGGTGCCTGTTTGCCTGCCACATGACTCACTGTCTATAGGACCGAACCATTTAAAAAATATTTTTTGTTATCAAATAAGGCCATTGTTTGCTCTAGATTACAGGAAATTGCAGTTACAGGTGTTCATAAATCTTTGCTGTACTCTGCAGCACCTCCTTGTTAAAATATCCTGGGGAGAACCCTGGTGTGTAAGTTGGTCAAAGTAGTCAATGTACATAGTAGTTTTTTGCTTGCCATACAGTCTCTGTGTAATTCTGTTACCGTGGGATTGCCCTGTCGTGCAGCAGTAATTGTTGCTGAAGCTAAACAAGAGCTTGTGGAAGGTGAAAAAAAGTGTCTATGTCACACCCTGACCATAGTTTGCTTTGTATGTTTCTATGTTTTGTTTGGTCAGGGTGTGATCAGAGTGGGCATTCTATGTTGGATGTCTTGTTTGTCTATTTCTATGTCTGGCCTGATATGGTTCTCAATCAGAGGCAAGTGTTAGTCATTGTCTCTGATTGGGAACCATGTTTAGGTAGCCTGTTTGGTGTTGGGTTTTGTGGGTGATTGTTCCTGTCTCTGTGTTTGCACCAGATAGGGCTGTGCGGTACATACCAGCTCCACGTATCGGCCGGGCTAGAGTGGGCATCGAGCCAAGTGCCATGAAGCCGGCTCTACGCATCTGGTCTCCAGTGCGTCTCCTTGGGCCGGCTTACATGGCACCAGCCTTGTGCATGGTGTCCCCGGTTCGCCTGCATAGCCCAGTGCGGGCTATTCCACCTCGCCGCACTGGCAGGGCGACCGGGACCATTCAACCGGGTAAGGTTGGGCAGGCTCGGTGCTCAAGAGCTCCAGTGCGCCTGCACGGTCCGGTCTATCCGGTACCACCTCCACGCACCAGCCCTCTGGTGGCAGCCCCCCGCACCAGGCTGTCTCCGTTTCATCCCTACAGCAGCTCCCGCCTTTCCGGCGCTGCCGGAGCCTCCCGCCTGTCCAGCGCTGCCGGAGCCTCCCGCCTGTCCAGCGCTGCCGGAGCTTCCCGCCTGTCCAGCGCTGCCTGGAGTCTCCCTCCTCTCCAGCGCTGCCTGGAGTCTCCCGCCTGTCCAGCGCTGCCTGGAGTCTCCCGCCTGTCCAGCGCTGCCTGGAGTCTCCCGCCTGTCCAGCGCTGCCTGGAGTCTCCCGCCTGTTCAGCGCTCCCAGAGCTCCTGCCCCTCAGTCCAGAGGCGCTAGAGCCCCTCATTCCAGAGGCGCCAGAGCTACTCAGTCCAGTGCTGCCAGAGCCTTCCTCTCCAGCGTTGCCGGAGCTTCCCGTCTGCCCAGCGCCATCTGAGCTACCCGTCTGCCCAGCGCCATCTGAGCTACCCGTCTGCCCAGCGCCATCTGAGCTTCCCGTCTGCCCAGCGCCATCTGAGCTACCCGTCTACCCAGCGCCATCTGAGCTACCCGTCTGCCCAGCGCCATCTGAGCTACCCGTCTGCCCAGCGCCATCTGAGCTACCCGTCTGCCCAGCGCCATCTGAGCTACCCGTCTGCCCAGCGCCATCTGAGCTACCCGTCTGCCCAGCGCCGCCCGTCTGTCCAGCGCCGCCAGTGCCGCCAGTCTGCCCAGCGCCGCCAGTCTGCAAGGAGCCGCCAGTGCCGCCAGTCTGCAAGGAGCCGCCAGTCTGCAAGGAGCCGCCAGTGCCGCCAGTCTGCAAGGAGCCGCCAGTCTGCAAGGAGCCGCCAGTCTGCAAGGAGCCGCCAGTCTGCAAGGAGCCGCCAGTGCCGCCAGTCTGCAAGGAGCCGCCAGTCTGCAAGGTGCCGCCAGTCTGCAAGGTGCCGCCAGTCTGCAAGGAGCCGCCAGTGCCGCCAGTCTGCCAGGCGCCGCCAGTGCCGCCAGTCTGCCAGGCGCCGCCAGTGCCGCCAGTCTGCCAGGGGCCGGCAATGCCGCCAGTCTGCCAGGGGCCGCCAGTGCCGCCAGCCTGCCAGGTGCCGCCAGCCTGCCAGGTGCCGCCAGTCAGCCAGGGGCCGCCAGTGCCGCCAGCCAGTCAGGGGCCGCCACCGCCCCTCAGCCCTTCTGTCCAGTGCCCCTCAGCCCTTCTGTCCAGAGCCCCAGCCCTTCTGTCCAGAGCCCCTGCCCTTCTGTCCAGAGCCCCTGCCCTTCTGTCCAGAGCCCCTGCCCTTCTGTCCCGAGCCACCGCCCCTCTGTCCCGAGCTGCCTCTCTGTCCCGAGCTGCCGCCCCTCTGTCCCGAGCTGCCGCCCCTCTGTCCCGAGCTGCAGCCCCTCTGTCTAGTGGGGTCATTTAGTAGGGTCGCCGTGGTTAGGAGGCCACGGAAGCGGACAATGGGGCGGACTAAGACTATGGTGAAGTGGGGGCCACGTCCAGCACCAGAGCCGCCACCGCGGACAGATGCCCACCCAGACCCTCCCCAATAGGTTCAGGTTTTGCGGCCGGGGTCCGCACCTTGGGGGGGGGGGTACTGTCACACCCTGACCATAGTTTGCTTTGTATGTTTCTATGTTTTGTTTGAGTGGACATTCTATGTTGGATGTCTTGTTTGTCTATTTCTATGTCTGGCCTGATATGGTTCTCAAACAGAGGCAGGTGTTTGTCATTGTCTCTGATTGGGAACCATATTTAGGTAGCCTGTTTAGTGTTGGGTTTTGTGGGTGATTGTTCCTGTCTCTGTGTTTGCACCAGATATTGCTGTTTTAGGTTTTCACGTTTCTTGTTTTTGTTAGTCTGTTCATTTATAGTTTAATTCATTAAAGAACCATGAATAGAAACCATGCTGCGTTTTGGTCCGCCTCTCCTTCACCGCAAGAAAACCGTTAGTCTATGCAGTAGCGCTATGCCGTATTGCTAATGTGATTGGAAATTCATAACACATTTGAATTTTTTTGTAATTTCATTGGAATATAATAACAGGTGAAAATAAACTATCCAGTACAGTAGTGAGAACTACAAGCATTTTGTATTGGTAAATCTGGTGCTAGTTATCAGCAAGATTTAGGCCTATTTGACCGAACCCTGTTTATCCCCTTCACCCCTTTCTGACAGGTATCCCTCTGCTCTGCTTCCTGTTCCTCATCCCGCTCAACTTCCCCTGGTCCCAGATCAGTGTGACATGGCTGGGTGTGGTCCACTTCCTGGCCTGCCTGTCCCCCCAGCTGGGCTCTGTGCTCTACCACCTCTTCATGAACCACGAGGGAGGAGAGCCTGTCTACCACACCCTTCTCACCCTCGACATGTGTGGCATCTGCATGATCAACACGCTGGGTAAGCAGAGGGGCTTCTGGGTAGCAACTAAAAGCTCTCTACTCTCTCATTCTTTCTTTCATTCTCTCTACCTTTTTATCTCCTTCTCTTTTATTTCTCTTCCGGCCTTTTGTTTTCTGTGTACACTCTCTGGTGCACTCTTTTTGTGCAATCCATTTTTTATTTACATATATGCAAATCATCTTGAGTATCCAATAACCAGTGGGTCCTTCCAGCAATTTGGTGCATTTCAAGATGTGTAACTTGGTAGGGGGGAAAAAAAGGTTTGAATTCACACTTTGTCATAAAGAGCACATGCATAACCTAATAAAAATAAAAACATTTTCCCATCGCATAAATAATGACTATAGTAACGACCTAATAAAGTATTATTATTATTATTAAAGCTTTATTTTGACTGAAGTCATCTATATAATACAGTACCAGTCAAAAGTTTGGACACCTACTCATTCCAGGGTTTTTATTTTATTTTTACTATTTTCTACATTGTAGAATAATAGTGAAGACATCAAAACTAATGAAATAACATATATGGAATCATGTAGTAACCAAAAAACTCTTAAACAAATCAAAATATATTTTCTATTTGAGATTCTTCAAAGTAGCCACCCTTTGCCTTGATGGCAGCTTTGTGTGCATGATTCTCTGGGATGGGAATATTTGTTGTGGTGTAGTTCAATGACTAACTGCCTCTGACTTTGTGTGTTGTGTTTGCCTCAGGAGCGCTGCCCATCGTCTACAGCACCCTGCTGTGCTACCCATTCACCCGCACAGTGGCTCTGCTCGTCTACATCCTGCTGTCCAGCTACGCTATCTACTCGGCCATCACGGCGCGGAGTAGCGTGCGGCGCCTGCGCTCCTTTGCCTGGCAGGCCCTGTTCCGCTTCTCCTTCTTCCTGCTGCGCTGGGTGGGCGTGGGCGGCGGCAGCCCCACCTCGCTGCAACACTTCCTCACCATGGACGCGCTGGCTGTACTGGGCGGGATCATCAACATCTCACGCATCCCAGAGCGCTTCCGCCCGGGCCTCTTTGACTACTGGTGCAACAGCCACCAGATCATGCACGTGCTGGTGGTGGGCTCCATCCTCTACCTGCACTGGGGTGTGCTGGACGACCTGCTCTGGATCAACAGCCACCACTGTCCCTCAGACTGAGCCCCACCCTGGCTGGAGGGGGACCAGCGGGGAACAGGGTTTAGGACCTCTGGGGGGGGACTGTTTCAAAAGGTAATACTTGGGAAGGGAAGATGGGAGGTGTTCATGAAGACGTGCATGGAAGGCCAGATAAAGTGTTTTACATAATAGGGATTGGTGCAGGCTTTGACACATGTGCATCTAGCAAGAATGTTCATACTGTATCTGTGTCCACCTTGCCATTATACATGCGTTGCTATTTATATTAGGGAATATTGGCTCACTGGTCAACACACACACACACAGCAGAGGATCTGTGAAGATTACACACAAAGGAGATTAAGGATTTGATATCAGAAATACACATAGAAATGTCTACCAAAAAATCATGATATGCAAGTGAAGTTACACTTGAGCAATAGTTAATTTGCTGTTGACTTATCCTCATGTGATAATTACCATTTCAACCTATGTCTTTTATCAAAGTGGATCCGTCAATGATGCATTCATTCTTTCTGAAGTATTTTTCAGATGTCATTCTATTGCAACCTATGCAGCACATAGCATATAAACTTCAGAACAAACACACACACCGCACACACTCACAGCGTAGCATGCATACATGCTAGTAATGCACAAGTAATGCACAAAGCACTCCCAGACCCGTCACAGAGTCCTATGGAACTACTTGAGTTACTGTGTATTAGAGAGGATATTCTCCCTCTCATTATTTCTTCCATGTTTGTTTGTCTTTCTCCCTTCTCTCTGGCTTTGTCTGTCTCTCTCTGGTCAGGTATGGGTGAAGGGTGACTGGGTATGGGTGAAGGAAGGGTAACTGGGTATGGGTGAAGGAAGGGTAACTGGGTATGGGTGAAGGAAGAGTAACTGGTTATGGGTGAAGGAAGGGTAACTGGTTATGGGGGAAGGAAGGGTAACTGGTTATGGGTGAAGGAAGGGTAACTGGGTATGGGTGAAGGAAGGGTAACTGGTTATGGGTGAAGGAAGGGTAACTGGGTATGGGTGAAGGAAGGGTAACTGGGTATGGGTGAAGGAAGGGTAACTGGGTATGGGTGAAGGAAGGGTAACTGGTTATGGGTGAAGGAAGGGTAACTGGGTATGGGTGAAGGAAGGGTAACTGGTTATGGGTGAAGGAAGGGTAACTGGGTATGGGTGAAGGAAGGGTAACTGGGTATGGGTGAAGGAAGGGTAACTGGGTATGGGTGAAGGGGTTCATTCCTTGGCTTGTTAGTGCTAATTTTGTTTGATGCATTGTGCCATTGAAAATACAACCATTTTGAATAGGGAATCATGACAGATTATCCACGTTTACAATTGCTATTGTTGAGTTGCATTAAGTTACTCTTTATTATTGGCTGACCTTAATCTCGTGAGACAGTGCTTTTTATTTATTTATCAATATCTATTTAAAGTGACTATTCCTCACATTTAACTGAGGAATTTGATTTGGTTTTGAATCCGGATTATTCTAATTAGTTCATGACTATTAAGTTAAACAAATATATTTTGTTGTTGATTATTGTAATCATGTTTGGCACATACTGTAGTCAATGAAAAGGGCACATAACGTCTTAAATGAAGATGCCTAAAACAGACCTGATGTCTCTCTTTATAATACCTGAACAATAGTTACATGACTACAAGATGGATCTTGTTGACTGAAAAGGGAAGTTCTGCCACCAAACAGATACCAAATGTTTATTATGCTATGGTATTAGAGAGACAGTTTGTGATGAGGGTTTTTTAAATTCGAATGCACTATTATTATTTGACTACTAGAAACCAGTAGGTTCCCCTGGGAGGGTGGAAATGGCCGACAGCTAGGCTACTTTCTAGGCTTTTAACTGTCCGAGGCCAGATAATCATTTGGTATGATGCACTGCATTCTATGCCAAAGCTGGACATTATTACTACATAACATAGCCCGGTTTGACTCTTTGCACTTTGTTACCCTTAGAGAGGTACAATACTGTAGTACCAAGCTAAACTGTGCCGTATAGTATTTCATTAGACAACTGCAACCAAGCATGAATGAACCCCTAACCCTCTCACCATTTTCACAACCAGTAACCCTGAGCAAACTATTTCTGGTTACTCAGTTTTAAAGTCAAAACTGTTGCCACTAGTTTCTGCACTGGCATTTGAGTTTATGCTCTGAGGAACAGTACAATGTTTACTTTTTGGATTACTTTTGTGTTTTATAGATTTTGTTCAACGATTGACTATGTGGAAGGTTGAGACCAAGTGTTTTTTTATTTTTTATCTGCTTTGCTCTGAGGGACCTTTAAACTAGTCGTCCCATGGACTAGTTAAGTTAGCATGTTTCTATGTAACATTGCACTTTTGTAACCTAGTGCACACACTCACACATACCCACACTAATAACCACTTCACTCACAAGTTGCCAAATGATGTGTCGAGGGCCTCCGTTGTAGCACATACTTTGCTCACATTGAGTCAAGGGTGAGGGAGAATGTCCCAGCCTCTCCTACACAGGCCTCAGACTGCAACCCGACCCTGACTAGTGTTAAACCGTTTCTCAGCCCCCTTGTGAAACCACCCCTGTCATGGTGAGTACATTACAGCCATGGCCCCTTGTATCGTCATAAGCTGAACTTGTATTACAGTGCACTGAATGAAACTGATTATTAATGCATGTTAGTAGCTCTCAAAGGGAAAGTCATTGTCTCGTACGAGGACCTTAACTTAGTTTTAAGCCAAATGCTTGTGCATTGTAACATATGACACGTCATGTGTCTGTCACTCCAGCTAAGAGCTTTACATGCTGTCAGGGCAGTGGACCATGAGTGTTAAGAGAGGAACATACCACATACAGTATATACTAATACAGGAATATGAGGGACTAGAACAGAGGCAATACAACTATATCAAATAAACTGCACTGTTTATTTATTTTCAAAAGGGCTTTGGATCAAAGTGAATACCAGTAATGAAACTTATTTAAAGTCCATGTAAATACATGTATGTATGTAGATTATATATACATACAGTGCAAACAGTATATAACGCTGATAGTTTTTTATACATGTAATTAAAGGAAAGAAAGCAGATGTAGGAACCTGGAATTCAATCTGTATGTCACCTCAGACAATGCTCTGTGTCCGAAGGAAAAGGGAAATGAGGGGTGGTACTACTGTGTATTTAATATCAACCACATCCAACCTATTTACTCAAATATGTGAACCCAGATGAAACAGATTATTTTCAGTTCTGTTGTAGAGATGGGTAACCGTGCGGGTTTTTGAGAGACCCAGAGTTTAAGAATGCTTTTGCTCGACTAAATGTACCTCATAAAAATAAAAGATGGGGAAGATACAGGAGGGGGGGCATGTATGAATACCTCTGATTACAACTGGATATCTATGCATTATCAGATACAAGTACATTTACACTGTCTGAAGTGGATGTGTGTTCAAGTGGTGTTTCTCAACTGTCACAAAAACAAAAAGGGCCAGTTCTCTACTCAATGGGACTCCACCACCCTGGGTTTTCCACGTCTCAGGGTGCTGTAGCTGTTACGTTGAGGCCAGGGGGTTCCTCTCTGAAACATGGCTTTTAGAGCCACACACCAGAGGCCACTGTGAGGGACTCCGGAACTGGGTAGGGGTCCGAGGGAAGGTAAGAGTCAGCAGTAGTAGTAGAAGTAGGGATTATTTAAGGATTCTTGGGGTGGGATCTGATAAAACAAGGTGAAACGTATTTAAAGAGTAAGACTGTCGAAACGGGAAGATGGGAGGGGAGGGAAGAGTGGTGGGAGAAAGAACTGAAAACCATTTTTCAGAGATGGAACCAGGCCCACCAACAGTACCATTTTTCAGAGATGGAACCAGGCCAGCCAACTGTCATTGTTTTAGTCTGTATATTCTGCTATTCTATGATTATAATGATGACATGATGTATGAAAACACTAACAAACGGTTGTTTTTGTACACAGGTGCCAGCTAGCCTGTTTCTGACTATTTATAAAGGATTAACTGTCCACTATTGTTATACGACGATGATGACGATGATACTTATTGTTATTGATACAATTACTCTGTGGAGGGTTGGTACTAATTATGATACTGTCTGTACTGATAATGAAATGCCCTTTTCCTCTTGATGAAGGGAGCTTTCTTGAGGGTCTGTCTGTTTCTCTGTTTGTCCTTGTCTTTGGTCTCTCTTGGTTTTTGTAAATTAATTGAATGGCTGTTTATTTGACCCCATCTGGTGGACATAACTCTGTAATGTTGCAGTCTATTGCAGGCATCATATTGTATCGTATAAAGGCTCACTGCCAACCGTTCTGTGTCTGGCAGAGGAAGCCCAGTTCTGATATTTTCACTAATTGATCTTTTGACCAATCAACTCTGAAAAAGACCTGATGTGAAAAGACCTGATGTGATTAGTCAAAGGACCATTGGTGGAAAACAAATACCAGAGTTAGACAGGTTGCTTTTACACAGGCAATGTGACTGACTGACATACTTACTACTCAACAGTGTTAACATGCTATGAGTGACCAAATCCTGCATGTTCAGGGTTGCTCAAACCAGTTATGAATGTATATTATGGACCCTGTATGTTTGAATATATGAGCTGTTTTAAGATCTCATACTTCATGTGTAAAATCTGTGTTTTAATGTGTTTTGTCTGTCCTGCTCCATGTCTGGGTGCAAGTTGCATCCTACTGTGCCTCATTGACCCGCCTGTGTTCTCACCAACTCTTCTGTTAATTTATGGCCATCTTGTATCTCCCTGTGTCTAGTTTCTCTACGTGTCCATCTGTAGTGTCATGCATTATACAGGCAGGCCCTCCCACTCCTCAGTCTCCAGCAACGATTGTGCAATAAACTGAAGTCTATATTTTTAAACCTGTCTCTGGCCTTCCATTCTGTCTTTTTGGTCTCTCCTGTTCTGTTCTCTTGCTTGTTTTAATGGAGATGTTTTCAGGGGGGTTGAGGGAGCAGGGTCTGGTTAAAGGATGCATACATGTGTCTTTAAACAGAGCCTAGCTGTGCCATGGCATTCTCTGTTTGACTTCATCTTGTTATCCATACATTGTGCAAAGGGGTTAAATTGTGATTTTTGTAGGCGGTTGTCCTGTACACAGCAGCACCCTCTTTGTGCATATTTATATCCCACAGTCAACAGTCCCCACTGCAAGTAGGCAACTACAGTAGGGTAGATGCTAAGTGGGATCCTTGGGATGACCTAACCCTAGAATGAATTGTTCTTTATTTATCTAACTAGACAAGTCAGTTCGGAACAAATTCTTATTTACAATGACAGCCTACTCGTGAAGCTCCCCCGGCCAAACCCTCCTCTAACCCAGACGACAAATGTGCGCTGCCCTATGGGCCTCCCAATCACAGCCTGTTGTGATACAGCCCAGGATCAAACCTGGTCTGTAGTGACGCCTCTAGCACTGCGACGCAGTGCCTTAAACCGCTGCGCCACTCGGGAGGCCCAAAGCTTTAGAGCACTCTGGAGACTC
Organism: Oncorhynchus masou masou; assembly: GCF_036934945.1. Taxonomy (NCBI): domain Eukaryota; kingdom Metazoa; phylum Chordata; class Actinopteri; order Salmoniformes; family Salmonidae; genus Oncorhynchus; species Oncorhynchus masou. Next base: position 17,985,216 of record NC_088225.1, on the reverse strand, counting down.
TGTTACAGTGACATTACAATGTTTATCTTCATATATATATATATATATATATATATATATATATCTTAAATTAAATGTAAACAAATCAAAGTAAAACAGACTTAGAAAGTATTGCACACACGCTTTGATGATTTGATTAGTCTAATTAATTAGACTTTGGTCTGCATATCAACAACTTCATCTAATCTCTTCTTGAGATCTGTCATTTAAATCTTACAACCCCAGCAAGTAAGAAGACAGAACGTGACACCTCCCATTTCCACCTTCATCTAAAACTCACTTCCTCCATCACATAAAGAGATCTACCCTAGACTACCGGCTCCTACTCCTCTCTGGCGACACAGCAGAACCAAGCAGGGAGCCTGACTGAGCAGAACATTTCCCCATCACTAAAACAGGTAGGCCTGCTTTCAGCATCCTTCTCCTAGTAATCACAAACCATGTGACTGATAGTCCATAATTGCTGTCACTTTATATGATCATGCTGTAGGCCTACACACACACACACACACACCATTATTGACATGTACTCCGGTCCTGGTCCTTTATAACATTAAGGCACACTCTGCAAAGGATTATTGCATTAGATGAAAGTCTACCAAAGAGGTCTTGTGATGCACAAATGCTACAAGAACAGTGAGGCCTAAGTCTTTAGCCAAGGGATTCAGTCATCGCAGCTTCAGATTTGAGGAAGTAAGGTCTGCAAATGGAGGTAAATTCTTTGCTCACTCTTTTAGAGTTGTCGTTTTACAGCATAAATGTATGGGCTGTAGGTCGGGACTGAGTCATTGTGTGCACTAATATTCTTATTGATAAATCTGAAACTTGTGAAATGTAGCCTATGCATTGAACATCTACTGACAGTAATGCATTACAAACCCGACAAACCCTAAATTGGACGACAATGTTTCAACTAGTTGCATTCTCTTTGGTTATAGCTCGCAAAAAGATAATATCATTTACATATCTGCCAGCTGTTTAATGTGTGAAAAAGGAGCATTAGAGAGGGACAAGAGAGCATGTGTGTGAATGAAATGGAAAGAAGGATAGTTTTGTGGTTCTGTTGTTTGTTCTGTAGGATGTGGTCTAACTGTTGCTGTAGGTTCCTGGGTCACATGATTTCCAAACAGCAGTGGACTATGCCTTTCAGTTTGCCTCTGTTGTCCCATATGCTCATTTTTCCTTCAATTCTCCATGTTTTCTCTCTCTGTGCGGGTTCATCCCTATGACTAGATGTGAGTTAAAGCATTGCACAGAGCCACAAGTGCACCTCGGATAATAAAGACAAAAAGAAACAGTTGCAGACTGGAGGAAGTAGTTGTGCAAGTTCTTTCTTCCCCTTTATTCTGCTTTTCCTGTATTGTCCTTCCTTCCTGTAGCTTTGTGTCTGTATGTTTGTCTCCTCACTAAGTGTTTGTCTTGTGGTCTAGGGAGTTGGTCAGTGATGCTCATGCTCTTAAGACATTCTGTGGCATCTAAGGTCACAGTATTCAAATCCCTACATTGCTCTTAATTTCCTGTAAAATGTTTATACTTGCATCTGTGTATTATTTATGCAAATTATGAACAGTTGCATTTATTTCACATATTACTGGTTTTCTTCTATACATCTCTCTCTCTCTCTCTCTCTCTCTCTCTCTCTCTCTCTCTCTCTCTCTCTCTCTCTCTCTGTCTCTCTCTCTCTCTCTCTCTCTCTCTCTCTCTCTCTCTCTCTCTCTGTCTCTCTCTCTCTCTCTCTCTCTCTCTCTCTCTCTCTCTCTCTCTCTCTCTCTCTCTCTCTCTCTCTCTCTCTCTCTCTCTCTCTCTCTCTCTCTCTCTCTCTCTTGCTGTCTATGTAAATGTTGTAGGGGTGCCGGGTGAGAGTTCACTGGCTCCAGTAGCAGTCTGCATATTCTTAAATACAATAAGCACTTGATTAGTCTACCACTGTGCATTAAAAACTCTGCCCCTTTTTCTTCCTATATCTCCTCTTAATTCTCTCACACTAACCCCCTCTCCTCTCCTTGTCCTCATCTCTCCTACTACCGCCCCCCCCCATCCCCCTCCCCATCCTCATCTCCTCTCCTCTCCCCATCCTCATCTCTCCTCCTACTACCGCCCCCCCCCCCACTCTCTCCTCTCCCCATCCTCATCTCTCCTACTACCGCCCCATCCCCCCACTCTCTCCTCTCCCCATCCTCATCTCTCCTACTACCGCCCCCCCCACTCTCTCCTCTCCCCATCCTCATCTCTCCTACTACCGCCCCATCCCCCCACTCTCTCCTCTCCCCATCCTCATCTCTCCTACTACCGCCCCATCCCCATCCCCCCACTCTCTCCTCTCCCCATCCTCATCTCTCCTACTACCGCCCCATCCCCCCACTCTTTCCTCTCCCCATACTCATCTCTCTTACTACCGCTCCACCCACCCACCCCCCCTCTCCTCTCCCCGTCCTCATCTCTCCTACTTCCGCTCCACCTACCCACCCCCCCTCTCCTCTCCCCGTCCTCATCTCTCCTCCTACCGCTCCACCCATCCCCCTCTCCTCTCCCCATCCTCATCTCTCTCCGCTATAAGGTCACCATGTCCAGGAAGGTAGTCAGGGCCAGTAAGTTCCGTCATGTCTTCGGCCAGGGGGTGAAGGCTGACCAGTGCTATGATGACATCCGCATCTCCCAGATGACCTGGGACAGCAACTTCTGCTCTGTCAACCCCAAGTTCGTGGCCATGATTGTGGATGCCAGCGGAGGAGGGGCCTTCCTAGTGCTGCCTCTGAACAAGGTGGGCCTGAGCAGAGAGACAGAGGTCAAAGTGAATGCCTTAAGTGAAGTTAGAGGTTTTCATTTCTCAGAAGTGGTCTAATGTCCATTTCCCTCTCCATCTGTTGTGTAGATCTATGCATATGCCTCAGTCTCAAATCTTGAAGTTTCAAAATGTCACTTTCATTCATGCCCAGATTTTCCCAACTACGCTACAATTTTGATGAAAATGCTCATTGGCGTGTCGTTTGTACGTTTGTTCTAAGAACAATGTTTTTTCAACATTTGAATTTTGAATTTTGCAAGGCGGCATCACACATTGTGCTGAATAAGGAAGTTTGGGGCAGTGTTTCGGTTCTACACGTCACTGGCTCTCTCTGTGTTGTTGCTAGTTTTTCACCATATTTGGAGCGGTTCAGTGCAACACAGTCTTGACAGGATGTGGCGAGGGCGCAGTATAGTGCAGCTGCATATACAGTCAGGTCCAAAACCATTAGCACACTTGATAAAGATGAGACAAAAAGACTGTATAAAATATATATACTGAGCTATTTACTGAGCTAGAGTTATATTTTCATGCGAGTTTGATCAACGGCATTGGGACATGGATTGGAACCGGTGCTATGGTCAGATAACATGAAAATATAGTTCTTTGGTCATGCATACCAGTGGTGGGTTTGACATTGAAAAACAGAAGCATATGTAGGATGCAGGTACAGTATCAGAATGGGACGAATGTGCTGCAGTATCAGCAACAAACACATACTCTACATGACCAAAAGTATGTTGACACCTGTTTGTCGAATATTTCATTCCAATATCATGGGCATTAGTAGGAAGTTGGTCCCCCATTTGGTGCTATAACAGCCTCCACTCTTCTGGGATAGCTTTCCACTAGATGTTGGAACATTGCTGCAGGGACTTGCTTCCATTCAGCCACAAGAGCATTAGTGAGTTTGGGCACTGATGTTGGATGATTAGGCCTGGCTCGCAGTCGGCATTCCAATTTATCCCAAAGGTGTTCAATGGGGTTGAGGTCAGGGCTCTGTGCAGGCCAGTTAAATTCTTCCACACCGATCTTGACAAACCATTTCTGTATGGACATCGCTTTGTGCACGGGGACATTGTCGTGCTGAAACGGGAAAGGGCCTTCCCCAAACTGTTGCCACAAAGTTGGAAGCACAGAATCATCTAGAATGTCATTGTATGCTGTAGCATTAATATTTCCCTTCACTGGGCCTAGCACAAATCATGAAACACAGCCCCAGACCATTACTTATCCTCCACCAAACTTTACAGTTGACAGTATGCATTGGGGCGGGTAGCGTTCTCCTGGCATCCACCAAACCCAGATTTGTCCATCGGACTGCCAGATGGTGAAGTGTGATTAATCACTCCAGAGAACAGTTTTCCACTGCTCTGGAGTCCAATTGCAGCGAGCTTTACACCACTCCAGGAGATGCTTGGCATTGTGCATGGTGATGAGCAGCTGCTCGGCCATGGAGACCCATTTCATGAAGCTCCCGACAAACAGTTCTTGTGTTGACGTTGTTTCCAGTGGCAGTTTGGAACTCGGTAGTGAGTGTTGCAACCGAGGACAGACGATATTTACACGCAACGTGCTTCAGCACTCGGCAGTCCCGTTCTGTGAGCTTGTGTGGCCTACCACTTTGCGGCTGAGCCATTGTTGCTCCTAGACGTTTCCACTTCACAATAACAGCACTTACAGTAGACCGGGGCAGCTCAAGCAGGACAGAAATTTGACAAACTGACTTGTTGGAAAGGTGGCATCCTATGACCGTGCCACATTGAAAGTCACTGAGCTCTTCAGTAAAGCCATTCTATTGCCAATGTTTGTTTATGGAGTTTGCATGGCTGTGTGCTTGATTTTATACACCTGTAAGCAATGGGTGGGGCTGAAATAGCCAAATGCATTAATTTGAAGGGGTGTCCACATACTTTTGTATATATAGTGTATGTACTGGTCTTATAGTAGTCAACATCTAGATTGATTTTGAATGCGTTATGTGATATTGAAGCATAAAGGTGTAATTGAAAGACTTTGACATTAACTGTATGCATTTTCATATATAGAACAGATACGTTGATATAACAGATGTATTTTTTACCCAAAGATATAGACTGTCTCAACATCATGGGTAGACGCCATTGCATCACTGTTTGGACTTGCCTGTAACAGAGACGAATAGTAGTCCTCTAAACCATAATTCACAGTGCATTTAAGGCCTAATGATTTGGTCAAAGGAAGCCATTGTTCCCCAATGAACGATAATTTGATTTAAAGGTAGACAGCGAAATGACTGCAGATATTGAGATGAGCGAGATGCACGACTTCACACAGTCACACAAAGTATCTGCTCATGTGCACCGGTTCGCTTCACGCTCTTACAGTGTGGGAGCCACAGGACCAAAACAGCTGAGAAGTTGAGCCTTGCACTTCAACGCTCTTAGTTGTTGTGGAAATTGACCCACTATGCTGTTGACTTTCTGCATCTACGTCATATCGCTGAGTCTACCTTGATTTATATGTTGGCGAAGTACATTTTTCTGTCACTTAACTACTCTGTAGTTATTACTACAGAAATATAACCAGCATGCGAACACTATTACTGAGACAGTGACTAAGAGGTTTTCGGATGGAAGCTGATTGTTCATCTACAATGAAGGCAGGAACATTAGGAGAAACATTTGAATAAAGTTTTGAAAAGAAACATTATGCCACTTCACATTCAAAATAAGGCATGTACTGTACATCCTTAGTACATTACTGAATGTAGATGGTTTTGTTTTGGTACTGTGAATGATGGGCGAGGGTCAACGTGACAGAGAGGACCAACAGTCCAGATCCTGTGTGTGTTCCACCAGGGCCAACAGTCCAGATCCTGTTTGTGTTCCACCAGGGCCAACAGTCCAGATCCTGTTTGTGTTCCACCAGGGCCAACAGTCCAGATCCTGTGTGTGTTCCACCAGGGCCAACAGTCCAGATCCTGTGTGTGTTCCACCAGGGCCAACAGTCCAGATCCTGTGTGTGTTCCACCAGGGCCAACAGTCCAGATCCTGTGTGTGTTCCACCAGGGCCAACAGTCCAGATCCTGTGTGTGTTCCACCAGGGCCAACAGTCCAGATCCTGTGTGTGTTCCACCAGGGCCAACAGTCCAGATCCTGTTTGTGTTCCACCAGGGCCAACAGTCCAGTTCCTGTTTGTGTTCCACCAGGGCCAACAGTCCAGTTCCTGTTTGAATTCCACCAGGGCCAACAGTCCAGATCCTGTTTGTGTTTAACCAGGGCCAACAGTCCAGTTCCTGTTTGTGTTCCACCAGGGCCAACAGTCCAGATCCTGTTTGTGTTCCACCAGGGCCAACAGTCCAGATCCTGTGTGCTCCACCAGGGCCATGGAAACCCAGTAGAGTTCTCTGCTCTCTAAGGCTGATTTCAGGCACAGCTATACAAATGTCATCAGCTGACTGAGTTTTTCTCCTCTGAACCCTCTCTAGGTCTCTCTGTTGCCAAGACCACAGTGGTAGCAACACTCTACATCTCCATGTGTTCTTACTGCATACTGTAGTATTCATCTCCTGTTTGAGCCATCAGCTTGTGTGTGTGTGTTTATTTGTGTCATAGTAACCCATCTTTTTCCTTTGTGTCTCCCTGCAGACGGGTCGTATTGACATGTCCCAGCCCACAGTCTGTGGACATACGGGCCCAGTGCTGGATATTGAGTTCTGTCCCCACAACGACAACATCATTGCCAGTGGTTCAGAGGACTGCAGTGTCATGGTTAGTAGAGGTCACAACTTTTCACTGGCCATAATGTTGAGCTTGTTAAGTAGAATTATATTATGGACGCACTTTAGGACATATGTCCCTGTGTGATCCAGTTGATCAGTGTTCTGTATCTATGTACTGTGTTAACTCAGTGTAATGACATACCCTCCTCTTCCTCTACCTCTCCATCGTTCAGATTTGGGAGATCCCGGAGGGTGGCCTGGTCACGCCCTTGAACGACCCCGTGGTGAAGCTGGAGGGGCACTCCAAACGCGTGGGCATCCTCAGTTGGCACCCCACTGCCCACAATGTGCTCATGAGCGCAGGTATAGCACTGCTATGATGCATCGCCTCAGAATACAAGTGCCTCTTCAACTGTTAACATAAGTGGAGTAGCACTGCATGGCCTAAATGCCTGTTCCTCCGTCTCTCTCTTCCCTGGCTTCCAGGCTGTGACAACGTGGTGATCCTGTGGAACGTGGCGTGTGGAGAGGCCATGGTGAGGATCGACTCGGTCCACCCTGACCTCATCTACAGTGCCTGCTGGAACAGGGACGGCTCCCAGATCCTCACCTCCTGTAAGGACAAGACCATACGTGTGCTGGACCCCCGCAAGGGCACAGTCATCGCCGTGAGTGCCCCCTCCCTGCCCCCATCAATACCACAGGAGAACCAGCCACTCTAACCCTGGACAGTCAGATGCACCTAGCTACCAGGTTTAATGTCATAGATCTCAATAGAATCACAGTCAGGGATTAGTTCATATAGTTCCCTTCACGTGTCTTTGATAGATGAAACTCCTTTGTTGAGTGTCTGTCTTTCCCTGAGTCTGCATCTCTCTCTCTCTCTGCCTCTCTGTCTCTCTCAGGAGAAGGAGAAGACACACGAAGGCTCCAGGCCTGTCAAGGCTGTGTTTGTGTCCGATGGGAAGATCCTGAGCACCGGCTTCAGTCGCATGAGTGAGAGACAGGTGGCACTTTGGGACCCGGTGAGTTTTATGAGACAATTATGAACTTCTTATAAAGCCTTATAAATAGTGTCGTAAGACCTGACATGACCTGTATGTGTTTGACAGAAGAGCTTTGGGGAGCCACTCACCCTGCAGGAGTTGGACACCAGCAGTGGTGTCCTATTGCCCTTCTTTGACCCTGACACTGGCGTCGTCTACCTCTGTGGCAAGGTTAGAGTTAAAAACACGCACGCACACACACACACACACACACACACACACACACACACACACACACACACACACACACACACAGGAGGCTGAAATGTTTTTTGAGAACAGCTCATAATAATGGCCAGAACGAAGCAAATGGAATGGCATCAAACACATGGAAACCTTGCGTTTTATATATTCGATACCATTCCACTTATTCCGCTCCAGCCATTACCATGAGCCCTTTCTCCCCAAATAAGATGCCACCATCCTCCTTTGACACGCACACACACTATGGTTTACTAACCATTCATTTTCGTGCCTCAGGGTGACAGCAGTATCCGGTACTTTGAGGTGACGGATGAGGCTCCCTATGTTCACTACCTGTCCATGTACAGCAGTAAGGAGAGTCAGAAGGGCATGGGCTACATGCCCAAGAGGGGCCTGGAGGTCAACAAGTGTGAAATTGCCAGGTAGCCACACAGAGTCATGGACATTTTCACTCGCCAGTATACACACACATACACACAAGCGCTGTTTGTAAAAGGGGAATGTATATTGTTATATTCTCCACCAGGTTTTACAAGCTCCATGAGAGGAAGTGTGAGCCCATTGTCATGACGGTGCCCCGCAAGGTAAATACACTTGTAAAAAATGACTATAACTCAAAGCATGTGATTCTTAAATATCTCACTTTCTCTCTCTCTCTCTCTTCAGTCTGACCTGTTTCAGGAGGATTTGTACCCAGACACCATGGGTCCAGAGCCGTCTGTGGAGGCCAATGAGTGGTTTGAAGGCAAAGAGGGCCAACCTATCCTGATCTCCTTGAAGGACGGTTTTGCGACAACCACCAAATCCAAAGAGTTCAAAGTTCACAAAAGTCTTCTGAAGACCACATCAGCAGCCATGGGGCATCAGCACGGTAACACTGGGGTAAGGATATGGCTGCATCTACCTACATGCTCTGATATATCTGTGAATAGATACTGTATTTTAGATAGGGCTTCCTCTTTTGCACAACTCACAAAGGAATCTCCCCTCTCCTTCTCTCTCTCTCTCTCTCTTTTTTTGTCTCTAACTTTCTCTCTCTCTCTCTCTCTCTCTCTCTCTTTCTCTCTCTCTCTCTCTCTCTCTCTCTCTCTCTTTCTCTCTCTCTCAGGAGGTACATGCCTTGCAGAAGGAGGTGAAGACTCTGAAGGAAACAATAGAGGAGCTGACCAAGCGTGTGAGCGAACTGGAGAGCAAGAATTGAAACAGAGCCCTTGGGTTCGAGATGGAGCTGATGGAGAGAGAGACGGAGGTGTAAAGAGGAGAAGATAAAGAGGAGATGAAAGTCAAATAGTTATAAATAGTTGGGGAAGTTTGAAGGAAAGATGTTTAAAGGGAGAGTTGGAGACAGGATCCATCAATATTAGCAGCCAAATATTTTCGGGTCTGGAAGCTTGAATTCGTTTTTTGGTGTCAGTTGTCACATTCATAGAGACTTGTTTTTAATATATGCTCATACATAGTTGGAAATAAAAGTCCTTAATATTTTCCAAAATATTTAAACTCGTTTTGCTTTTGTTAACATTTCCAAAGGAGATGACAATCATTTGTATTGCAACAGAATAAAAGAAAAACACGTATTTATTATTTGATATACAAAAGTAAATGACAAGCTGATTTACATAAGTAAAACAAAGTTGTGATCTCATGGATGTAAATTATATATACAGTCATTTAACTATACCTGTATTTGGAGATGCATGACCACTGAGTCCCTCACCTTGCTCTCTGTTGTTCATTCATGGCATTATAGAAGCATGTCACCCATTATTAAAAACCTCAACGAGATAACACATTACAACAAGGGTGTCAAACTCCTTCTGCCCCGGGGGCTGCATTTGGTCTTCAACGAGGTCCGGAGATCCACACTGAAAATTGGTTATATTTCCTCGCCGTCACAATTTGTAAAATAATTTCCTCTATCCATCGTTTTTGGAATTTCCGGTGCTCCTTGACTGTCTAGCCTTCATGTAGGTGATTATTAGCGAGCTGGACACAGTTAAGAAACTGTATGAATGTAGGTACATCATCATCTCTACACAGTTTCGATTTGTAGTAAATTATAGTATATTGAGTTAGTCCCCCCCCAAAACAAATAAAAATATATGTGTATTTTAAATTGAACCACCATATTGGACCCTTGGATTAACTACAACTAAACCAGTCTTGCTATTTTGAAATATTCAATATTTACAACCATTATTTCCACTAATAATGTTCCTTCTTTATCCTCAAGGTTAAACCCCTCCCCTTTCTTGTTTTCATTCTGTCTGACCCATTTCCTTTCCATCAAACTATCTCTCTACACACATAGAAACATACAGAGGTGTAGTACATCAAACTATCTCTCTACATACATAGAAACATACAGAGGTGTAATACATCAAACTATTTCTCTACACACATACAAACATACCGAGGTGTAGTACATCAAACTATCTCTCTACACACATACAAACATACAGAGGTGTAGTACATCAAACTATCTCTCTACACACATAGAAACATACAGAGGTGTAGTACATCAAACTATCTCTCTACACACATACAAACATACAGAGGTGTAGTACATCAAACTATCTCTCTACACACATACAAACATACAGAGGTGTAGTACATCAAACTTTCTCTCTACACACATACAAACATACAGAGGTGTAATACATGTACTAGACGTAGTTCTTGTTGGCGGCGGGGGCTGAAGCGCTGTTGCCGTAGTACTTGGCGGTTCCTCCCGAGCTGCCAGATTTTGCTCTGCTGAAGCACATGAGCAGGCCTCCGGCCAGAATCAGAAGCACCCCAGCAGCCCAGCCAATAAAGATACAGGTTCCCAGCTCCATCTTCTGGGCCACAAGGGGGTTGTAGAAGTTGCTGATGACGTTGTGGGCAGACCAGCTGACAGGAATGATGAGGAGGAGGCCAGACACCAACAGAGCGATCCCAGCCACAAGGCTGATCTTGGGCTTGATGTCCTCATTCTCCACGCAGGTGGTGAATTCGGCGCCGGCAAACAAGATGAGGATGGCCAGGGAGGTGACCATGCAGCTGATGATGGTCATGGCGCGGGCCGCCTGCAGGTCAGATGGCAGGACCAGCAGGGACTCATAGCTCTTACACTGCTGCTGGCCAGTACTCTGCACCACACAGGTCATCCACAGGCCCTCTTCAGTTTCCTACACACAGAGACAAATAGTTACAGTAATACACACGCCATTCATTCATTACAGATTATTTGAATTCAGCACATTGCATTCATACTACGTTTTCCGAGTTATTAGAGTCATTTGAGTCAATATAATGTTAGAAAGTATTTAGAGGTTTCAAATGTAAACCACATAGGGCTAATAAAACACTTGATCTGCTCAGTACCTGTGCCGTTACGATGTTCTGTCCTGTAAATGATGACACTTTCCACCTAGGGATGGCACAGCACACAATGGCCCCGATCAGGCCCAGGATCCCAAGGGCCACACATACAATCTGTACCCCAGCAGATCCCATCCTGGAAGAGAGAGGGAGAGAGGGGGGGATACAAAACAGTTCACATTCTGGTATTAAAGGAAGTGTAGTTGCTTTAAACGTAGATATAGAATTACATGGTCATTTCTGTGATCATCACACAGCAGAGTACCCCACAGACACCTACACACACATACTTACACACACAGACTCATTCCATATGACAGGCCTGTACAAGTCAGGATTCTGTAGCTCAGAGGTGCATTTAAAAACAAAGTCTCAGAAAGCACAGCCCTGGGACTAAGTCGTGTTGTGACAGGCCCGGTCTACCTCAGCCTGCTGCTGTAGCTCAGAGGCATGCAGCCACTCCTAGTCTCACTGAGACTCCAACATCTCTTCACCTGGATCCACTCAAGCTCACCGTAATCCTTTTAGCTGAGTACAACTTTACTAAATCAAGCCAAAAGAGCTTTTCCTCCACCCCAACAGTCAGTAGCCTTGCAAAATGTCATCCCTTTAGCTGAGTACAACTTTACTAAATCAAGCCAAAAGAGCTTTTCTTCCACCCCAACAGTCGGTAGCCTTGCAAAATGTCATCCCTTTAGCTGAGTACAACTTTACTAAATCAAGCCAAAAGAGCTTTTCTTCCACCCCAACAGTCTTCCACCCCAACAGTCGGTAGCCTTGCAAAATGTCATCCCTTTAGCTGAGTACAACTTTACTAAATCAAGCCAAAAGAGCTTTTCCTTCACCCCAACAGTCGGTAGCCTTGCAAAATGTCATCCCTTTAGCTGAGTACAACTTTACTAAATCAAGCCAAAAGAGCTTTTCCTTCACCCCAACAGTCGGTAGCCTTGCAAAATGTCATCCCTTTAGCTGAGTACAACTTTACTAAATCAAGCCAAAAGAGCTTTTCCTTCCACCCCAACAGTCGGTAGCCTTGCAAAATGTCATCCCTTTAGCTGAATAGTTTTATTTATTTAACTAGGCATGTCAGTTTAGAGCAAATGCTTTTGTCACATTGACGGCCTTGGAACAACTGCCTTGTTCAGGGACAAAATTACAGATATTTACCTTGTCAGCTCGGCGGTTCGATCAAGAAACCTTTCGGTGACTGGCCCAACACTCTAACCACTAGGTTACCTGCCGCCTCTTGATGGTATGCTACTCTCATTGAATTAAGAAAACATGCAATAGTGCTTTACTTGGACCCTTCTCCTTATATTCAACTGGACAAGACCAGGCAGACTAGTAAAACAAAGACATGCATGTGTCTTCTCTTCTCACAAGGACCCATAGAGGTGAGGGTGAGAGGAAGAGGAGGAGGTCGAGAGGATGGGGGTGAGTGGTAAGAACAAAATGACTAATAGTAATTGTTGCTACTTATAGATCCTGGTGAATCACTGAATCCTGAGCATAACTTGAAGGCGTTATGTTTGGTTCGTCAATGGAATAGAGTATGAATACATTTCTTATACCATATTGAAAAAGTAGCGTATTTTGGATTAACCATGGAGTGTTTCACAATAGATTCATGTCAAAAGTAAAAGTTTGAGTGGAAATGTTCCTCAGAACTTATTATCTTTTAATCGATAGAGAGCAAAAAAAAGTGTATTTGTTTGTACTTTGCATATGGCCTATTTCATATTTGAAATAGCACAAAATCAGAGTTACAAGTTGAAAAGTTTAACTAATACCTTATGATGTGTCCTCTTGTCTTGATTGGAAATTTGAAAAGTAAAGTTCTTTGTCAAGGGTTTTCCTTCTCTTTAAAAAAATGAAATTCTACTCTCTGAATTCAGGTGTTGATCTGTGTAAAGCGGTGGTCTGTTATGTAGCTGGTGTGATGTAAAGGCTTTTGTAGTGGACTGTGAGGTGTAGGGTGGGGCTGGGAAGAACAGGAGAGAGAGGGATGTACCTCACAGCCAGACTGGACTTGTCTCATGCCTCTCTTTCCCACTCTTATTCCAGCTTTCATTTGTTTCCAGTGTTGACATTCCAGGTTTAGTCACAACTTTTTAGCAGTGTTGGGGAAGCTACTCTGAAAATAGTTTACCAACCTACCAATTACTTCACACTGGAAGAAGTTAAGCTACATTAAAGCTCCCCTTAAGACAAATATAGTTTACTGAACTAAACTTACTTTGAAAAACAAGTTCACTACATCCAAAATACTTTGTGAAAAATTATCATATGTAAATCTGAAATGTCATAGACTATAAAATTGCAACAGACAGAACACTTTATGTTACCAGAATGTGTAACGCTACCATCATGCTGCTAAAGAAGGTGGGAGTAATGGAGAGGACAGTGTTTTGCTATCGCAAGTGCATGATCTTTTAAATCAACAAAAATATGTCTACAAGCAATTGTTACAGCAACAGGAAAATAGCTTCAAGAGCTTTGTCCAAATATTGGTAGTCTCAGCTAACAAAAGAATGGACGATCAGACCAGAGAGGTCCAAGACCTTAAGAACATCTTGCAGTTCTCCCAGGGAGAGGTTGATGCCCTGAAAGAGACTTGCAGGAGGGGGGCAACAAACTCTAAGTCTATGTCGCGGAATCGTTATTACAAATGACTGGGAAAACAGACTACAAGGACAATCCAGGAGGAATAACATTGTTGTAGATGGCATACCAGAGTCTCCACATCTGACCTGGATATAGTCTGAGGAGAAAGTGAGCATTTTTTTTACTGAAAAGCTGCAGATGGATCATAGGGGACTTCTCTGAACCTGTGTGCCAGAGGTGGAAAGAACTTATCCCAGCTATGAAAGCTGCCAGAGAGCATGGGTGTAATGCATCTGTGTGAAGCTGGTGAGATGAGTCAGGCGCAGGACAGCAGATATGAGTAATGAAAGCAATTTTACTCAAATAATACAACAATACACGTCGTATAAATACAAGGCCACATATACGGGCCGCGGTACAATAAACAATTATTCACAAACAAACGTGGGGGAACAGAGGGTTAAATAATGAACAAGTAATTGGGTAATTGAAACCAGGTGTGTAAGACAAAGACAAAACAAATGGTTAATCAAAAGTGGATCGGCGATGGCTAGAAGGCCGGTGACGTCGACCGCCGAAAGCCGCCCGAACAAGGAGAGGGACCGACTTCGGAGGAAGTCGTGACAATGGGAACATTGCTTATTTTGCCTACTACAAGCTCATTGTCCACCTTCCCTCCCGAAATCCTGGGAGGAGTGAGAGAGCCAAGCTTCTGGGTCAGTAGCTTCGGCCCAACATCACACACACAACAACTGACACAAGTGCCTGATTGACGGACTCTATTAGCTAAACAATGTTTTTATTGAATTTTTTATTCTCCACATATCTATCTCCGATAAGCAACAAAGGAAAAGGCTAAGAACAGCCTATATTAATATACAGGGCCTTCAGAAAGTATTCACACCCCTGGACTTTTTCCACATTTTGTTGTGTTACAGCCTGAACCCCATAATGTGAAATTATGTTTTTCTATTATGTTTTTTTTTACAAATTAATTAAAAATTAAAATCTGAAATGTCTTGAGTCAATAAATATTCAGCCCCTATATTATGGCAACCCTAAATAAGTTCAGGAGTCAACATTTGCTTAGGAAGTCGCGTAATAAGTTGTATGGACTCACTCTGTGTGCAATAATAGTGTTTAACATGATTTTTGGATGACTACCTCATCTCTGTACCCCACACATGCAATTGTCTGTAACGTCCCTCAGTCTAGCGGTGAATTTCAAACACAGATTCAACCACAAAGACCAGGGAGGCTTTCCAATGCTTTGCAAAGAGGGGCACCTATTGGTATATGAGTAAAAAATATATATAAACAGACATTGAATATCCTTTTTAGCATGGTGAAGTTATTAATTAGACTTTGGATAGATTATCAATACACCGTCACTGCAAAAATACAGGCGTCCTAACTCAGTAGCCGGAGAGGAAGGAAACCGCTCAGGGATTTCACCATGAGGCCAATGGTGACTTTAAAACAGTTACAGAGGTTAATGGCAGTGATAAGAGAAAATTGAGGATGTATTAACCACATTGTAGTTACTCCAAAATACTAACCTAACTGACGGAGTGAAAAGAAGGAAGCCTGTACCCAATAAAAAATATTCCTAAACATGCATCATGTTTGCAACAAGGCACTAAAGTAATAATGCGAAGAAATTGGCAAAGCAATTAACTACATTTTATAAAAACATGTTTTCACTTTGTCATTATGGAGTATTGTGTGTAAAAAATATATATCTTGAATCCATTTTAAATTCAGGCTCGAACACAGCCAAATGTGGAATAAGTCAAGGGATATGAATACTTTCTGAAGGCACTGTATGTAGCCTTAGAAATAAGGTTAATGAAATCAATAACTTGCTAACATTGGATAACATTCATATACTGGCCATCTCTGAAACTCACTTACAGTACATTATTTATTTTTATGAAACAGCAGTAGCAATACAAGGATGTAAGATCTACAGAAAAGACAGAAATGCCTATAGGGGAGGTGTTGCTGGATATTTTCAGACCCATATTCCTGTCAAACTTAGAGAGCTTTGTCAAAGTGTTGTGGTTGCAAGTTCCCCTACATCATTTAAACACTTTTCTTGTGGGGTGCTACTTTTCGCCAACAAATGCTACTTTTCGCCACTCAGTATTTGGATCATATGTGTGCAATGCTCAATATTGTGTGTGATATTAACAGAGAGGTCTATTTTCTCTCAAAATGAAGCTTCCAACTGTGACTAATGGCTGTAATACGACCCAGGTTATCACTCAACCAACTACAGTGCATACAGATAGTGTTGGATCTGTTACATTGACTTGTATTGGTCATCTCTTCACTAATACTGCAGAGCTTTGCTCCAGAGCAATATCAGTTCCCATTGGCTGTAGTGACCATAACATTGACCACATTAATATGAGCACTTTATAGGTATAAGCCATTTACATGCACCTCTGATATTCCTCTAATGAGTATCCCTGTATCCATGAATAAAAATAATATTCCTCATCTAAGTTCATATGGGTTAAATGGAATTGTGACTGAAATATGGAAACTGACTGTAGGCCTACAACCTCTCACGTGTAGCATAATATAATATGAACTCCTGCAGAATTATGCATTTCTTGCAGTGAAATTATACAACAATTTTTCATTTTGTCTTGGGAACAGGAGTGGAGAAATATGATTTCTTTCTTTCAGGATCTCTTGAGAAAATGCAAATGCCCATGTAATGTGTTATCTTTCACACTGTTATGCAAGCACACAGTATTTCAACCACATAAAATATGCACCCAAGACAAACTGAAATCTTATTAGGAACATGTTTTGTCGTTTTCTCAGCTTTTCATTTCCTTAAAACTGGTCAAACATTTTGCACAGGACCAATCTTTCTATTGTTTTGGAGTTATTGCATTTTGTCCCTGGTCCCTAAACAAAACAGACAACTTTACTGGTATTAAGTACATTACTAATGCATTCATTCTATCGATGTAAGACATTATTCTGGTAAGCACTACTTTATAGAATTTTCTGGGTCAGCAAGTTATGACAGAAGAGAAGTTGCATGTATCAAACTATAGTTGATAAACAAATGACCTACCAAATGTCAGAAATTATAATATGGCCAGTGGCAATTTTAGCATGTACATCTTGGTGTGGCAAAACCCCAAAAAAGTGGTATGTATGCCAGCAAAGCCACAACACTAAACAATACATGAATTGCACTATACGACTGCTACACCTGGCTATCAGCGGAGCCTTGTCTGGCAGTGAAACAGTTCATTCAGCCTCATTTACTGCCTTTAAAAAAACATAGCTGATATGGCTTTTATCTATAATTTGTCTTCATTATTTATCTTCATATGACAAGGATTAAAAAGGATTTGCCAGTAGATTGATGACTTGATTCATGATGATGACTGCTATATAAGATTTTGAATGTATGATGTTGACATGATCAGTCCAATTAAAGCTCATGTAGATATAACATGATTTGATGTAATTTTATCTGTGGCCAATGACCTTGAGCCTTCTTGGATGGACACTTCTAATGTACTGTAACTCTATGGCAGCACTCAAGGAGCTAGAATTCTAGAGCTCTGCCCTTAGCCTTGGCAGTGACGTCACGTCCCCATGACTGACAGAACACTGCGCCAAATCACGGCGCAACACTCCGTATTTTCTGCTGGCTTGCCCCACCACAACAGAAAGCACTGAGCTAGGCTGAAACACCTGCATTTTGGAGCTTCCTTATAAAAAAAGAGAGACCTTGTTTGTACGCGGCTTTATTAACTCAATGATATATATATTTTTTTTTATTGTTTGCAAACTGACATGTATTAATGCCAAAATAACATACAAAACAGGCAAGCCTTTTATTTACTTATATTTTGCAACAAATGTGGGGCTTTAAACTGCCTTGAATGACAGGTCGCCACTGAATATGGCCTACCAAATGTCGGAAATTATAAGCAGAAATTTACAGTAACTTAATTATAGTAGGCTAAATTATTAGGGTGGGTCAAATTGCACAAGTAGCCTACTTTTTGAAGTGATTTGTTTAACAATCAGATGAAAACATAATGCATCACACACCCATGATATGCAAACCTGAACCTGCCCAAACCGCAAAAACAACAATAAATGGGATAATATGTTAACATGCCACAGTATCCAGTTTTAGATCAGCATATCCCAGGTATCTAGCCCGGGTTTCTTATAACCGGGAAACAAGCTTTTTCAGGTTATTGTTAACGGTATATGATGTTTAAAAACAAAATACTTGAGTATCCCGAATAATAATGGGATATTGGTGTGAATGTAAACGTGGTCCCTGTGACAATAATAAGGAAAGCCAAAGTACCAAAGATTGGGCCCAAAGTAATTTATATGAGATCATACAAAAAAAATTATCAGCAATCTTTCGTTGAAATACGTATGTTGGTCTGATGTGTATGAGGAAGTGAATCCAAATGCAGTATTTGTAAAGTTATTAATGTATGCCAATTGTTGACAAGCATGCACCTGTTATGAAACTAACTGTGAGAACTGTTATAGCCCCCTGGGTTGATGATTCATTGAAAAATTATATGGTTAAAAGAAATTGTGCAAAAGAGGTGGCAAACAAATCAGGCTGCTCAACTGATTGGTTGACACTGTAAATTGAAAAAGTTTGTGACTAAACTTAACAAAAAGAAGAAGAAATTATAATACCTAACCTAGATAAATGACATAAAACACAATGGAAAAAGACCTTGGAGTACCTTAAATGATATCATGGGCAGAAAACCCCATTCATCTCCATCGTTCATTGAAGTTGATAGTTAATTTATAACAAAACCTTTCGATATTGCCAATCATTTCAATGACTACTTCATTCGTAAAATGGTCAAACCTAGAAGTGAAATGACAACACTGAACAGTGAACCAATCATATTTATGTATAAAAGATCTAATAATAAAAGAGAAAGATTGCTGTTTTGAATTTGGTCGTTAGTGTGGGAGAGGTGGACAAATGGTTGTTTTCCATCAATAATGGTCAGCCACCAGGTACAGACAACCTTGATGGGAAAATATTGAAAACGGTAGTAGACTGTATTGCCACGCCTATTTGCTATGTATTTAACCAAAGCCTAAAGGACTGTGTGTGTCCACAGGTGTGGAAGGAAGCTAAAGTAATTTCACTGACTACAAATAGTAAAGCACCCTTTGCTGGCTCTAACAGCTGCCCAATCAGTTTGCTGCCTGTCCTTAATAGCCTGGAGAGAAATGTATTTGACCAAATACAATGCTATTCTTCAGAGAACAAATTAACTACTGACATTTAGCATGCATATAGAGAAGACACTCAACTTGCACTGACTCAGATGACTGATGATTGGTTAAAAGAAATGGAAAATAAGATGATAGCTGGAGCAGTATTGTTAGATTTCAGTGCAGCCTTTGATGTTATTGATCATAAATTGTTATTGAAAAAAACTCTTGCTATGGCTTTACATCACCTGCCATCACATGGTTGGAGAGTTATTTATCCAATAGAACCCAGAGAATGGAAGCTTCTCTAACATCAGATGTGTACAGTGCCGTGTCCCTCAGGGAAGTTGCCTTGGGCCGTTACTATTATCTGTTTTTACAAATGATTTGCCACTGGTCTTACACAAAGCTAGAATGACTATGTATGCGGATGATTCCACATTACATGTCAGCACCCAAAGCCAATAAGCTCACTGAAATTCTAAATAAGGAGTTACAGTCAGTATCAGAATGGGTGATTAATAATAAACTGGTCTTAAAAACATCTAAAACTAAAAGCATTGTATTTGGTTTAAAACATTCTGTAAGACATTAACCTCAACTGGAGTTGTGCATAAAGGGTGTGACCGTTGAGGAAGTTGAGGAAGCTAGATCCTAGTTATAACATTGGATGGTCAATAACCATGGTCAAGTCAAATTGACAAAGTTGTTGTGAAGGTGGGGATGGGCATATCTGTTATAAAAAGATGTTCTATGTTTTTGACACAAAGATCAACTGCACTAGTTGTTCAGGCTCTGGTCTTGACCCATCTTGATTACTGTCTGGTAAAATGCAACAAAGAAAGACCTAGCAAAGCTGCAGCTGGGTCAAAACAGAGCAGCACGCCTTGGCCTAAACGACACATACAGAACTAACATCAACAACATGCATGCCAGTCTTCCCTGGTTGAAGGCTGATGATAGTTTAACTGCTTCTCTTCTAGTTTTTATGAAAAATATTACTGTGATAAAAATTCCTGATTGTCTGTATAATCAAATTACATACAGCTCAGACACCTACACATACCCCACAAGACATTCCACCAGGGGTCTCTTCTCAGTCCCAAGTCCAAAACAAATTAACGGCAACACACAGTATTATACAGAGCCGTGATCGCATTGAACTCCCTTCCATCTCTTATTACTAAAGTAAAAAGCTAAACTGTAAAACAACATCTAATGGCACGATAGGGACTGTGAAATGACACTCACACCAAACACATGCACACATAAACACAATCTAACACACACACAATCTACACACACATTATTTTTTAATTGTATTGTTTGTATTTCATTGTATTTTAAATGTGTGTGACTGTTCTTGTCTATCAGTTTATCAGTGTTTTGTTACTTATCGTGTTTTATGTTTTTGTGTGGACCCAAGGAAGAATAGCTGCTGCTTCTGCAAGAGCAAATGGGATCCAAATAAATGAATAAAAACAAACTGTTTCAAGTGAGAATTATGAAGGTCTGATGCTGAAAAAGAAAGGAAATGATTGCCCACTTCACCCATATTATATTTTTGTAAAAAAGTAGTGTGTACTTCCAGTAGTTAGCTACACCGCTACATCTCAAAAAAGTAATTCAATACTGAAAACACTACCGAGAATCAAATTGAGTTCAACTACCTACAAGCTACTGCAAAATTAGGTTCACTACCCTGTCATACTTTATTTGGATAGTCTGGATTGTCATACTGACAACAAACTGTTGATAAGAAACTGCTTGCTAAGGTTACGATTAGGGTTAGGTTTAGAATAAGAGTTAGGGTAAGGGTTATGGCTTGGGCTAGGGTTATTAAGTTTAGGGTTTGGATAAGGATTCAGTTTGGGGTTAGGGCTAGGCTTAGTAGATAGTTAAAATGTTATGGATAGTCTGAAGAACATTTGCAGATGGACTATAGTGTTACCCACTACCCACTACATTAAAAAATGAAAACAAAGGATGTGAGTGAAAGATAAATTGTTTATTTTTGGTTGTATAGATTGAAGACATAAACAACAATAACAGCAGAGGTCTCTCAATACCATCATGAAACCATGAATCATTTGGAGTTCACACATTTAGGCTCTGATTCAGGCAGGGTAGCCTAGTGGTTAGAGCATTGGACGAGTAACTGAAAGGTTGCAAGTTCAAATCCCCGAGCTGACAAGGTACAAAATCTGTCGTTCTGCTCCTGAACAGGCAGTTAACCCACTGTTCCTAGGCTGTCATTGAAAATAAGAATTTGTTCTTAACTGACTTGCCTAGTAAAGGTAAAAATAAAATAAAAATAGTAAACATGTAACATATGATTCACTGTGAATTCAGTCGAAGTTACCCCCTACCTGTATCATAAGGCACAGAACTCACAAGGTCCCACCCCATACCTCTGTTGAAACTGTCTGACAAATGGAAACAGAGGTGAGGGATGGATTTGGAAACCCGGTAAAGAACGAGTAGGGAGGAGGATTGTGTAATAGTGACCTGTAATGGAGGAACGTGAATTTGTGGAGATTATTTTGAGGAATGTTGGGAAAGAGATTAATTAGAGTTGCACAACATCCACATATTACCTTCCCACAAAGTTATTATTTTTTTTTTTTTTTTATTTCACCTTTATTTAACCAGGTAGGCAAGTTGAGAACAAGTTCTCATTTACAATAGCGACCTGGCCAGGATAAAGCAAAGCAGTTCGACACATACGACGACACAGAGTTACACATGGAGTAAAACAAACATACAGTCAATAATACAGTATAAACAAGTCTATATACGATGTGAGCAAATGAGGTGAGATAAGGGAGGTAAAGGCAAAAAAAGGCCATGGTGGCAAAGTAAATACAATATAGCAAGTAAAACACTGGAATGGTAGATTTGCAATGGAAGAATGTGCAAAGTAGAAATAAAAATAATGGGGTGCAAAGGAGCAAAATAAATAAATTAATTAAATACAGTAGGGGAAGAGGTAGTTGTTTGGGCTAAAATATAGGTGGGCTATGTACAGGTGCAGTAATCTGTGAGCTGCTCTGACAGTTGGTGCTTAAAGCTAGTGAGGGAGATAAGTGTTTCCAGTTTCAGTGCTTTTTGTAGTTCGTTCCAGTCATTGGCAGCAGAGAACTGGAAGGAGAGGTGGCCAAAGAAAGAATTGGTTTTGGGGGTGACTAGAGAGATATACCTGCTGGAGCGTGTGCTACAGGTGGGAGATGCTATGGTGACCAGCGAGCTGAGATAAGGGGGGACTTTACCTAGCAGGGTCTTGTAGATGACATGGAGCCAGTGGGTTTGGCGACGAGTATGAAGCGAGGGCCAGCCAACGAGAGCATACAGGTCGCAATGGTGGGTAGTATATGGGGCTTTGGTGACAAAACGGTTTGCACTGTGATAGACTGCATCCAATTTGTTGAGTAGGGTATTGGAGACTATTTTGTAAATGACATCGCCAAAGTCGAGGATTGGTAGGATGGTCAGTTTTACAAGGGTATGTTTGGCAGCATGAGTGAAGGATGCTTTGTTGCGAAATAGGAAGCCAATTCTAGATTTAACTTTGGATTGGAGATATTTGATATGGGTCTGGAAGGAGAGTTTACAGTCTAACCAGACACCTAAGTATTTGTAGTTGTCCACGTATTCTAAGTCAGAGCCGTCCAGAGTAGTGATGTTGGACAGGCGGGCAGGTGCGGGTAGCGATCATGCATTTAAGAGCAATTGGAGGCCAATACACTACACACAACACACTAAACTACTACATTATTTGAATAATCTGTGTAGTAATAGGGGAAAAAACAGGACCGAGTTTGGGAAACCCTGGACTCTACCCTAATCAAAACATGCCTTACACTTTTAACTTTTAACACACGGTGGCAGTCCTTGCCGGTACCAACCCCGTTGGCGTCGGTTTCCACAAGATAGCACAGTCACAAAGTCAAAATTGGCTATATCGTAAAAATAATTGAAAACATGCTTTTTGATCTTAATTTGAGGTTAGGTTTGGGTATACGGTTAGCAGTATGGTTATGGTAAAGGCTAGGTCTAAAATCACATTTTAAGAAGATACATTGTAGAAATAGTCGGAGTTTCTGACTTTGTGGCTGTGGTAGTTCTTTATACCTCAGTATTGGTAACTAGTGACGACCGTTGATGTCATCCGTAAAACAGCTGGAGGTGGGGCACCACTGTGTGACTGATGTACAATGTATCCAATGGAAAACGAAAACATGGGTTCAAAATCAAGCAGTGACCCAATCATCATTGAGTAAATGTAAAGCTCGCCTAGTGTCAACCCCCTGTCTTCTCGCTTCCCCTGAACAACACGGCCCTTTTTAAGTTCAGTGGGGGAAGAGAAAGGGGGACTCTGAAATACGAAGACAAAAAGACACTAAACAGACCTGAAAGGGCCCTGTCTTCTACACGGGAAGACTATTGTCAAATCAAAGGTTGATTATATGTTAACATTTCGTATTTGCATCATTCATTATTGGCTATCTATAACTAAAGCGGGTAGCTTGGTTTGTTAGCTAACTAACATCGGATAGCTAGCTTGAACTAACTAGCTAGCTAACCCATTTAGCCAGCTAGCTACAACACGGAAGGGAAAGTGAAGCCAAATGACATTTTTTTCCCCTCAATTTGACATAACAAAATATAAGCTGCTTAGTTGTTTGTTTAACGTGATCGGTACTTGTTTTTTTGTCTCATCGAAGAAGCAACACGAAACGAAGGTCTTGACTGCCTGAACCACGACAAAAAAAAAGTAAAATGGCGGAGCCGGACAAATTAAACATCGACTCCATAATACAGCGTCTTCTGGAAGGTGAGGATTTGCACTTAACTAGGAATCAAGCCACTTAATTTGATTAATTACGAATCATTTGCTTTATGTATTTCCAGCGTCGGAATTCTAACGATGTCTGGTGCATGTTAGCGTAGTTAGCAGGCTTAACGTCAAGGTAGCTGTTCTCTTTGAAAACGATGTGTCCGGGTTAGAGCGCGAGAACGTTACCTAGGTCTACGAACTAGTAGGGCAAATGAGAGATGGCTGGCTTGCTGCTTCAATCGTTATCACTCGGCCTGAAGTGCCCATTTTGTTGTATTGTTAGTATTAATGGAAAATCATTATTAAGATGACAAACGGCTATTTTACGATGATGCTGTGTTAGCTAACTCTAACTAGCTACTGTAACGTTAAATATGTTCCGTGTTCTGTCTAGTGTATGCTGTTATAAAAATGAATGCAAAGCTAGCCAGTAACGTCGGTTAGGTTTTGTTTACCATTCATTTCTGTTTCCTGCATTCAATCGTTCCATAATATCGTTTTTTTGTTTGCCAGTATTTAGCTAGCTATGTCTAACACACACCGGTTACACTGTAGCCTAAGGCAGACGGTAGTACATGGGTGCTAGATCTGTACTATCGTCGAGGTTGGATTGTGCATTCCCGGTAATACACTAGTGTCCCCCGATGGATCGGCTTGTACATAAAACATCCTCCATTCAAGGGAAATATGCTTACGTTATTTTTGAAAGACAATTTCCCACCACAATTGTTTATATTTTTAGAAAATATAATATGTTGCACACCATGTTCAACTAAGAATGTGGAATATCCAAAAATGTCCGAAAAGACAAATCGTTTCATAAAGTATGCATATTTTCAGTTTTTTTAATGCTAGCTAAGGAGGAAAATGATGCATTTGCAGCCTGAATGGAGGATGCTGTATGTAGGAGCAGGCCCATAGCAATTCATGCCTGGATGAGGGAGAAGCATACTTAAGCATGTTTTTCAGAGCTGCGGATGCAATTATCATGTGCTGAAAGCGTGCTTGCTGAAGTAATAACTTGCTTTTGTTTAAATGCAAGCTACAGTAGGTTTAGCCAGGTTTAGCCATATCATTCGTGGTTGGTTACACAGAGTGAAGGGCACCATTGGGTCACACTACTGTTATACTCCAAATTCCATGGACAGGAAACACCAGTGCCCTGGTTTTAGACTCGTATCTGTCTAAAGAAGGCCAATGGGCTTTACTACATTATAAAGTAAAGGGAATATCCAGATTTGGGTTTGTTTGTCATTGGCCAAGTAGCTTATAGCAGGGCTGAAAGTTGTGCATACTGTAAACACTAGCGGTGGAAACATTATGGCACATTACATTCTCTGCAATCGCAGTAGGTTTTTTTATGTAATAAAGTGTTGCTTCCGCCCCTCTCCTTGCCCCAACCTGGGCTTGAACCAAGGAACCTCTGCAGAAGCAAACTTATGATCTGTAGGATAAATGTTGCGTAATGGGAGACCTGAGGCTGTCAGACCAACATAAGCCCCTCCAGCTACTAAATCTGCAGGGGCCTCCTGCTGTAATGAGCACAGTGGCTGAGCCAGACATGAGCTTCTGCTGGCCTGGTAACAGTTCAGAAAACAGGAAGTGGGGCATTCTGCTGCTCTAGGAACTTGTCTAGTTAGATTTAAAAAATGTCTCTCTCCAAGTCTGGTCTAACTGGTTTAAAAGTCACGTCAGGTGTTCAAACCCCTGGATCTGCTGTTTTGTTCTTCCCATTTTGGAATCTATTGATCTAGATGTATACAGATTATTACTGTATCAATTTATAGGCTATCACTTATTTCTGTTTTGACAATTATTGACTCTAATGGTACTGCAGTTAACCTAGATATTTTCACATGTCTGTTTTCTCAGTGTTATCGCTCCTCTACATCATGGTAATAGCGGTGCATCATGTTGTAGGGCTCCACCACAATAATCCAGACATTTCATCGGATGTATAAGTGTGAAGCATCCGATTGACACTTCTACTCACTACCTAATATGGTGATGAGAGAAAGCCCAGTGGCCGGCAGTGAGACCAGATGGAATGAGATGGATTTTTGCAGACATCGTGATCATTTTCTCCTTGATGAAACATTTGACCTCAACACGGTTTTCTGTTCTCAAAGCTAGAATCCGCTATGAAGAGTGGACTACGTTTTGGAGATTTTACTCTTTGTCAAAGTAAAACAATTAGAATGTTGTTGAGAAGGAGTGCAAGGGAAAATGTAGTTATTGCACACACACTTCAGAGTAGGTGTTCCTTAACGGAAATATGCAAATACATGTTAGAACGCGCCAATAGGACCTCTCTAGCTCTTGCTTGGCTCTGCCCACTCCTTGCTTGTTCTGCCCACTATGACTAATTTGTTCCTGTTAGACCACAGCCTGGCGTTTCCATCTTGGGTTAGTTAAGAAAAATCTTTGGCTCCACCATGTTGTCTGTCTCCAACTGTTTGAACAACATACTAGCCTGTCCACTTGGTTGTTTCCCACAATTATATCAGGTAGGGGACTGTGGATCGGTCACTGTTAGAGGTCGACCGATTATGATTTTTCAACGCCGATACCGATTTATTGGAGGACCATTAATTGGCCGATTTAAAAAAAAAAAAAAAAAAAAGTATTTGTACTAATGACAATTACAACAATACTGAATTAACACTTATTTTAACTTACTATAAAACATCAATAAAGTCAATTTAGCCTCAAATACATAATTTAAACATGTTCAATTTGGTTTAAATAATGCAAAAACAAAGTGTTGGAGAAGAAAGTAATGTGTGCCATGTAAAAAAGCTAACGTTTAAGTTCCTTGCTCAGAACATGAGAGCATATGAAAGTTGGTGGTTCCTTTTAACATGAGACTTCAATATACCAAGGTAAGAGGTTTTAGGTTGTAGTTAACATAGTATTTATAGGACTATTTCTCTCTACCGTTTGTATTTCATATACCTTTGACTATTGAATGTTCTTATAGGCACTATAGTATTGCCAGTGTAACAGTAAAACTTCCGTCCCCCTCCTCGCCCCTACCTGGGCTCGAACCAGGAACACAATCGACAACAGCCACACTCGAAGCATCGTTACCCATCGCTCCACAAAAGCCGCGGCCCTTGCAGTGCAAGGGGAATAACTACTCCAAATTTAAAAGCGAGTGACGTTTGAAACAGTATTAGCGCACACCCAGCTAACTAGCTAGCCATTTCACATTAGTTACACCAGCCATTAGGCTGATAGGCTTGAAGTCATAAACTTAATTATAACATAATAACACACAGAAAGCCTTTGGTCATTAATATGATCGAATCCGGAAACTATAATTTCGAAAACAAAACGTTTACTATTTCAGTGAAATACGGAACCGTTCGGTATTATATCTAACGGGTGGCATCACCAAGTCTAAATATTCTTGTTACATTGCACAACCTTCGATGTACCGGTATGTCATAATTACTTGATGGGTGGAAGTGTTGTGGTCGTATTTAGCCTAACACGTCATGTATGGCATTTTCTAAATTCGTTTTGAAGTCTTGGCCAGTCCATAAACCATCACCTGTGGCTTTTTGTCCATCAAATCCTGCTGTATTTCTACGATGTAGAGACAGGCCAAGGTAACTGCCTTCTGGTTGCTTAATCACTCGTTTGTCAGAGAATGGTGACTGGCCACCATCAACCTTTAGCTGCACCATGTACACCGTAACACATGGGCCAGCCTGGTGACAATGTTTGCAAACCAGTTAAATGTGGTGACGGTGTGACTAGTTTCAATGGGATTAACCATCAGCCTCCTGACCTGTACATCTGAACGGTCAGTCCAGGCCGCTACTACCATCTCCTGTCACCATCTATGAGGATGTCCATATCAGCCATGGACATATCAGGAGGGGAATCTAAAGCCAGCCAATTGTTGATTCCCAACGGCTTTCCTATTGTGCATGTCCAACTTTTTTTATTTTCTATCCCGTGACCAGCAAAGCGGAAAGCCCTTTGTCTGACCCCCTCCCCATCCCCCACGCCCCTTCTCTAAGCTCACTGTTGCCATTGGCCATGTGGCTAACTTTAGAGTAAGCTCTGTCATGGCTTAGCCGACCCTAATCCAGGTTTAAAGTGACAAGCAGCACTACCCTATTTATACCCACATTTCACTCTTTAAGGCCAAGGCCTGTGTTGCTGCCCGAACATGACACTGCTCATTTAGATCTATTGCTGAGGTCCTACCTGGAAGTCCTCGTCCGTTTCCATCCTCCGTTTTCAGAACAAATATGTGTGCCCCTATCCCACTGCCTGTGATTTTATTAGGGCAGAATATATTTTTGTGAAAGCACTACACTGAACAAAAATATAACTGCAACATGTAACAATTTCTAAGATTTTACTGAGTTACAGTTCAAATAAAGAAATCAGTCAATTGAAATAAATTCATTAGGTCCTAATCTATGGATTTCACATGACTAGGAATACACATGCATCTGTTGGTCACAAATACCTTACAAAAAAGTTAGGGGCATGGATCAGAAAATCAGTTAGTATCTTGTGTGACACATCTCCTTCGCATAGAGTTGGGAGGCAGGTAGCTTCGTGGTTAGAGCGTTGGGCCAGTAACTGAAAGGTTGCTGGTTCGAATCCCCAAGCTGAATGTTGTCCCACTCCTCTTCAATGTCTGTGTGAAGTTACTGGATATTAGTGGGAACTGGAACACTCTGTTGCACACGTCGATCTAGAGCATCCCAAACATGCTTGTTGGGTGAGTATGCAGGTCGTGGAAGAACTGGGACATTTTCAGCTTCCAGGAATTGTGTACAGATCTTTGCGTCCTGGGGCCGTCCATTATCATGCTGGAACATGAGGTGATGTCGGTGGATGAATGACACGACAATGAGCCTTACGATCTTGTCACGGTTTCTCTGCATTCAAATTGCCATCGATAAAATGCAATTGTTTGTTGTTCGTACCAAATGCCAGCCCATACCATAACGTTGACATCAGCAAAATGCTCGCCTACACAATGTGGTAAGCAGTTGTCAGTACGTCCAACTGGCCTCACAGTTTTTCTAAAACAACGTTGGAGGCGGCTTATGGTGGAGAAATTAACATTACATTCTCTGGCAACAGCTCTGGTGGACATTCCTGCAGTCAGTATACCAGTTGCACGCTCCCTCAACTTGAGACATCTGTGGCATTGTGTTGTGTGATAACTGCATCTCCTCGTCTAGTTTGGCATTTGGCAAGGTCAGCAACGTTCAGTTTGAGCTGTCAGAGCTTTGACAAGTGTTCAATTAACCCCGGTGTGTGTTTTTGTAAAGAACACTGTCTGCACCCAGCTTGTAAAGCAGAATGTCACTGAAGGGTTTCAGGCTATTTTATTGTTCTGCTCTCTTAAGTGTGTCTAACCCATTTATCTTCAACAATTACAATACCAGGTGCATGATAGAGCACAACAAGCGTCTATGGTTGAATATTAGAAGGTTTTCTGTTGATGCTTGTTTGTCATTGGCTAGTTCTCCTGTGATGGTTTATAGAGCGCTGGCATTGGACTTTTCACCTGCACCCAGTGAAGACCGCAGAACGTGCATGAAAGGGGGTGGAATTGATTCTGTGACACAAACAACCCTGATGCGCATTCTTGCACAAGTCCCCCGTACATCATGAGTCACTGGAATACACTTACTACATGCTCCGTTATATCCTTGCCTGGAGCTTGTCATGCAAACAGGATTTCTGAATAATACAGTCCTACTGTTGTATTTATTTGACTATAGATGTGCTGTTGTAGTGATCCCTTGCAGCTATAGTGAAGGTTCTAGTTTGGAAGGAGTATTGAGATTGAAGTAGGAGCCTCATCCAGCTGATCATATTAAACCTGTACTTGACCTGCAGCGCCACAAAAGCCTCAAGCTGCCCTGCAAATCATGCCAACATAGTTAAGAGTATTCCCTGCTCCAGGGCTACAATGGCGTGATAACTACATTAAACATTTTACCAATTTGTGGCTCCAGTAGAGCTGATCACCTGTCTGTTGATCATTGAACACTTATCATATCAGTTGCACTGTGGATTTGCACCTCTGCTTGATGAACATGTAGCACTTACACAGCCACAGGGTGGGTTTTCCTTTTCCTGGTAGAATATGTGTGAATGTCATAACTAGCTACTGAACTCAACAAACATGTAGTATTCTTGAGATCCAGAGCAGAGTTAGGGGACAGCCTGCCTCAGGAAGATGCTCAGCGCAGCACTGTGCATGTGTCCCTTGTGACCTGACCACATCTCAGACCATCCTGCTACTACCAGCCTGCTACTACCAGCCTGCTACTACCAGCCTGCTACTACCAGCCTGCTTAGCTTTGCCGTGTGGTCAGAGGCAGCCTAGCAACGTTTGCTGTCAGTTCACAGGCTCTATGCTACCAGACTGCATGTGGTGTACTTGTAACCAGAGAGCTCTGAAGTTGTCCATCAATGATATGTTTATTTAATTGTGATTTAGGCCTACTTTGATTTTAAGGGCAGTGTATTTGATCCTTGTTTGAGTCGTACAGTGTGAGATTCGCTGCGGATGCCCCTTTCCGTTGCAGCCTCTCTGTCCTGGTTACATCAGCAGACAGGCGGGTGGTGTGTTCATACGTGCTTCTGGGGCTGGGTGCACACTGCACACATTTGTTCACACATAGCCAGGCCTGTACCTTCTGCTGGTACTCAGTTCAACACTGCCATCATCATCCCCTAGCCTTGAGTGCACAGAAACAAAGACCCCAACACCCTTTTCATTTAGGTTTCACTCTCTGTAACCTTGAGATTCTCACATCAAATAGTTCATCCTCCTGGCTTGTGCTGTGTGAGCAGATTCACCTTGGCTCCGTAGTATGCTCCGGGTTGTACTGTCAGCGGGGCCCGTGATATTGATTGGTTTCTCTGCTCTGGTGTGCTGTGTGTTAGATCTGTGGCTGTGCTATTTGTGTTTCCATGGTCTTGGCCTAGCATGTTTGTTCCAGTAAGCACAACGTCAGTCCTCACTGTTTGCTCTGTCTTTCTCTCTCCAGTTAAGGGCTCTCGGCCAGGCAAAAACGTTCAGCTGACAGAGAACGAGATCCGTGGCCTTTGCCTCAAGTCTCGTGAAATCTTCCTCAGCCAGCCAATCCTGCTCGAGCTTGAGGCACCACTCAAGATCTGCGGTGAGTCATATTGGATAAGTTATGATGGCTGAAATTGGTTTCATAGTAATTAATGTCAGTGTAGCAAAGCAGCTGCGCCTCTCTGACAACTGATAGTGAAAGCTCCAAGGTTTCATAACACGACTGATTGTCTGATTTACTGTAGAATTCTAATCTCTAATTACCTTTGCTATCTCAGTCCAACGGCCTGTATACACACACAGATCTAATGTCAGGGAGGGTGTGGTAGTGACTGACTGGCCACCTCTGTGCTGCCCCCTGCAGGTGACGTCCATGGTCAGTACTACGACCTGCTGCGGCTGTTTGAGTACGGAGGTTTCCCCCCGGAGAGCAACTACCTGTTCCTAGGGGACTACGTGGACCGAGGGAAGCAGTCCCTGGAGACCATCTGCTTGCTTCTGGCCTACAAGGTCAAATACCCAGAGAACTTCTTCTTGCTGCGCGGCAACCACGAGTGTGCCTCCATTAACCGTATCTACGGCTTTTATGACGAGTGTAAGTGCCGAGACGAGAAGCTGGAACACATGCTTAACAACAGGAGACCGGAACACACACAGAGTATTAACCATTTAGTAATGCCCCTTGCTCCTCTTTAGGTAAGAGACGGTATAACATCAAGCTGTGGAAGACGTTCACAGACTGCTTCAACTGTTTACCCGTGGCTGCCATTGTAGATGAGAAGATATTCTGCTGCCATGGAGGTGGGTGGTGTATGCTTGCATGATCTGTGTGTGTGGGTCTTTCCCCTGTGGGCCTTATCAATAAGCACTTGGTGGCCCCATGATCGTTTGGATTAACCACTCCCCTTAAGTGTTTGTGGTGGAAGATGACTCAACTATACGTTTGATAAGAGGTGGTAGTTATCAAGGTGTGATTTCAGATCTTATTGTTCTTGGTGGTAGAAGACAGTATCATGGCAGTCATCATTCATTTGATATGGTGATGTAATGTTTCTGTGTGCTATGTTCTGTCCAGGCCTCTCTCCAGACCTCCAGTCCATGGAGCAGGTGCGCAGAGTGATGCGACCCACAGATGTGCCTGACCAGGGCCTGCTGTGTGACCTGCTTTGGGCCGACCCAGACAAAGATGTCCTGGGCTGGGGCGAGAACGACCGCGGGGTCTCTTTCACATTCGGGGCAGACGTGGTGGCCAAATTTCTGCACAAACACGACATGGACCTTATATGCAGGGCACATCAGGTAATGGCTTAGCTCAGTGGTTTAGAGTTTTGGTTAGGGGCTGGGAAGAGAGTATTTAGCGGGACACTGTCAGACCAATGGTTGGTTTGGAAGAATAGAGGGATCTTGTTATTAATCAGGGAAATCAGATGATCAAAGATCACTACATAAAATATTGAAGCACTTTTTTAAAGCTGGAATCTTTAATTGGTGACACTGCCACGTCTGTTTGGGATATTACAACAACAAAGAAGTTGTAAACAACAAACCCTATTTTTCCTCTCTGACATCATTGCACGCGGGATAGAACAGAAGAATATGTACTGCAATTTTTTTGGTGGTCCATGCTGCCGAAGACGACGACTCCGTTTCACAACACAAACAACAACAAAGGTGCTGGGGTGAACAGTGGCTCTGTTTCCCCCGATGTGGATTCCATCTTTAAAGCGTGTCATTTTGTGTTTTTACTGGCGATGGAGGTTGTGTTCATATAAGATGGTAACTCCTCTGTTTGAAATGTACTGATGGCCCTGCAGTTGTTGGTTATCCACTCCTGGTATTTTTCCTGTTTATTTTTCATTGTGTTCTTACCTCTTTCATTCCTGTCCTCAGGTGGTAGAAGACGGTTACGAGTTCTTTGCAAAGAGACAGCTTGTTACTCTGTTCTCTGCCCCTAACTACTGTGGAGAGTTTGATAATGCCGGTGCCATGATGAGTGTGGATGAGACCCTCATGTGTTCCTTTCAGGTGTGTACTCTTCTGCTTTTCTCTCTGCCCCTTTTCTCTCTCCTTCAGTCTGGCGGTTCCTGTCCATCAGTCTCGATTTTTAAGCTCTGCCAGTCCCCTGTCTTACCTGTTACGTGCTGCAGTGTTCAGTCTGTAGGAGTATATGTATATTTATAGCTGTCTAAAGAAAGCCTCTCTATTCCTCAGATTCTCAAGCCAGCGGATAAGAAGCTCTACTCTTATGGTGGAGGTGGAGGAATGGGATCTGGACGCCCCGTCACCCCGCCACGGAATTCCGCCAAAGGCGGGAAGGCCAAGAAATAACACCCACTGGACCCCCTCTCCTTGAACCAAGCACCCCCCCCCCACACTCTTTTGCCCTACTTTTCCCCTCATCACCAAACAGCAACAAAGCAGACAGTACCTAGGGTTCGGTCCTCTTTTTCTCTGATACTGTTTGAGTGTACGTATGGCCGTGCGTGTGTCTGAAAGAGGTTTATTGTATTCTGTTTGTATGTCCTTCCTTTCCCCTGCTCTGTTCTATCACTTTGTAGATGAAATTGGTCCTTTTCAGTGATGTAAATGCACACCTGAGGGGGAGAGGAGGGGAAAGGAGCCTTTACTGTTTGTTAGGGCCCTGCACTGTTTTGATGCTCAACACAAGCTTTTGTACATCCTATTTGAGAGGGGTGTGTGTGTGGGTCAATGGGGTCAATCTGCATGGTCAAATGGTAACAACGGCACACACCACACACTGAGAGCACAGGTGGATATGTGCAGATGGACCCTTTTAGTTTATGGATTCACAAAGATCAAGAAGCGGACACGTTAATTTTTTTTCTCTCCCAAAAACCAATGGTTTGATAACGCAATCATGGATGTGAAATAGTTTTGCTTTTCTGTTGTTTTTTTTGTAGATGCATAAAAAAAAAAGTTTGAATCCTTGAGTTTTAGTTTATTTGGAAGCAGATGTTTAATAAAGAACCATTTATTTAAAATATCCCATCACACTGTTCACTATGTTCACCTTACTATTGCTTTGATATTTGTTTATATATTAAATTCCTCTAACCCACATGTCGAACTCATTCCACAAAGGGTTGCGTTTCCATGGGTTTTTGCTCCACCCTTGTAATTGGTGGATGAATTAAGGTCACTAAATAATAATGAATTTCAGGGATCCCGAGTGGCGCAGCGGTCTAAGGCACTGCATCTCAATGCTAGAAGAGTCACTACAGTCCCTGGTTTGATTCCAGGCTGTATCACAACCAGCCGTGAGTGGGAGTCCCATAGGGCGGCGCACAATTGGCCCAGTGTCGTCCCTGGGTTAGTGTTTGGCCGGGGTAGAATGTCATTGTAAAGAATTTGTTCTTAACTGACTTGCCTCGTTACATTCGGCCCTTCATGCAATGAGTTTGACACCTCTGCTCTACCCCCTTTGTCATTCCCACTTGCTCTTCTTTTGTCTGAACGGTATCGAAAGCTTTGTTTGTTCAGGGTGGGATGTTGGCATAAGTTGCTGGCTCCAAGAAATACCCATTTCCTGTACAGCATTTTGGGGGCTTTTGCTTAGCCATTTTCTATCATCCCCTTAAAATGTGTTCTCCTTGCCCCTATCCTTTAAACACGGTCAATATTCATCTCTCTGGTTCTCACCCCCCCCCCTCCATCTTCCATATTCTTGCTCCCATTTTGCTCAGCAGTTTCCCTCTGGGTTCTGAGTAGTCAAAGAATGTCATACCTCAATTCTCACCCCACTTTGCATCTGTCCCCCCCACCCCTTACTCAGCTCATGTTTTTCTCTTCTCTTTTATATTTAAAGATGTGTAACAATTTGCCAGACAGCATTAATGCTCATTTCCTGTGCTGGGTTCTTTCTCACATTTTAGTAGCTAGCTCATATCTGCTTCTAGTGCTCTCTCCTCTCCACGAGGTGGTGCATTTCATACAACACTCACCATTGCGTCATCTCACTGAAGACGGGATCAGGAGTACTGTACATTCAATGCGCCCCAACAGTGCTGAGTGCATTCATGGTGCATAGGCGGCAGTATGTTTTTTTAAAGAGCACATGGCTCAAGGTTTTTTGGCTTTGTAGTTTATAAAGAAAATTGATCATATTGTGAGACCAAGGAGTGTTGGTTTTAAAGACATGTTATGATCTATTGACCAGAGGAAGTGTTATTTGCTGTTAGATAAGGATATTGAATGCTTGATATACAATATGTTACATGGAAAGGTAATACGCTTGTTTTTAAAAGAGCTGTAATATTAGAGAGAACATTTTGGGTTGGAAAACTTTTTTGCTGATAAAATAACAGGGCAGGAGTTTCAAGTTGTCGGAATTGTCAATGGCTTGTTTTCTGACAAGGCTTTAAGACAATGATTCAGAGCTGTAATGTAGACCATCTGCAATTTTACGAAAATATGCATTTTGGAAACTAGCTTTGCTTACATGCTTTAGGCAGTAGGGTAGAACAATGCCTGAACTTGAAGATAAATTGTTTTGGGGATCATTGCAGGTCTTACTTAGTATTGCTGTACAGAATGATACTTCACAACTTCCAATTTCACCCGACCCTACTCTATTCATAGCAGGGTAAACATTCTGCTTGTAATGTTGGTCAGATCATTAATTTGCTAAAATCATTATTAAGACATCACCAACAATCTACTGTAACTATTGATATCAATCTTATTTCTTTCGAACTTTTATTTCAAGGACTAGGGCAATATAGATATTGTGATAATGTAAAACGTTTTTATTTTATTTTAACCAATCAGGGACGTTTTTCCTTAATGCACTGTCTCTGGGGGCAATACAAGGCCACGTTCAGTTGTCGAACGTTGCAGATAGAAATGCCATGAATAAAGCTGATGTGTTCGTATTCGTGTCAGAGGTGTTTGTTCTACATAGCCTATTTCTATCCGAACGTATCACAACGTTAAGTCCTGCTGAACACGCCCAAGGCTAGGAAAGCTAAAATATAAATGAATCAAAAACGTTAAATAAAAATAAAATGTTTTATTTTTATGTAATTTGTTTTCCAACCAATCACAAAAATCCTGTCTCTGTTACCGGGTAGAAAATAAAAAATAGTGAATTTGTACTTTGTCTGTTTTTGTCTTAAAGATGATACAATATGGAAGTTTTGCTCGAGTGTTGGCTGTATGGTTCGTATGCATGATGTGCAATATAAACTTTTGGATGTGGGGAGGTTAGCCCCCCTTCTGTCTAGAGAAGTACATTCTGGACAATATTACTGTCCATAAAAGTGGATCATTTTTGTCTCAAGAAACGGCCAATATTCCATCATGGAACTTTAAATGAGCCATGGTTTGTGTATAATGTAAGATAAATTGACGCAATAGGCCACTAATGTTGAATTACCCCTATTGTGATACATACTACATATTGTATGTTTGAGATTACATTTTAAATGGGCGCCATCTAGTGTATACAACGAATGCATCGATAGGAAATAATTTATAGTAAAATTGTATTATCGGGAGAACTAGGCGGAGCACGAATGCTTATTTCTATTTTGCACATTGTCCTAATCAATTCCGATCTTATAAAACAGCTGAACCAAATATCAAATCAATAGCAGACAAAACGCCACTGGAACGGAGTCGGTCAGCCTTGTTGAGTTGTTTGGGCTAAAATATAATTCAAACCTAAAATGGATCCTTGTGATTGCTCAAAAAGTAAGTTTGCCTAATGGAATTCATCTCTAAATTCCGAATTGACCTGAACGGGTACAATGGATTTTTATATAGTTGAAAATCAGGTGACCCTTATTAATTTAGTGGTTGACTTGTTTTGTTTATAGCTGGAAGCTGCAGTTGCGGTGGACTCTGCAAGTGTACAAACTGCGAATGTGCCAAGAAAAGTAAGTGCATGTGTTGATCTGGTTGAGCTTGGAACAAGATTTGTTACACCCGCAATAACTTCTAAATATGTATGTGATCTATAAAGTGCAATCTGTCGAAGCAAAGCGACGCTAACGGATGGAGCTAGAGTAATGTATACTTAGACTGCGCTATTGGATTTAAGGACTGACTATCCATTATATAGTTGTAGCTTCAGTGTTTATTTTCCAATATCTTGTAAGCATTTTATATTGTGTTCTGATGGAATAGGCATACGACAGCTAAACTAAGCGCATTATGCATTTATGGGTAAATGTCGAACTTTATTTATTTTATTTAACCACGTAGGCAAGTTGAGAACAAGTACTCATTTACAATTGCGGCCTGGAAATGTGAAAATGGCTGTAACCAGTCCAGATTTTTTTTTTTTAAAGTTGTGAACAATTGTTAGCCACGTCTTCGACAGACTGAACATCCCAAACCAATGAGAGGATTCGATCAAATTGGGCCCGGGTAGGCGTGCGTTATACCTGGCTCACTCCTGGGCGTGAGCCAGGTGCCCGGAAAAGCCCGCTCAGTGACGTAATTATGCGCGTGGAATAATGAGTAGGATTGCCTTCGCGTGCAATAGTAATTTCTCTATCTGCCTTCCCTATGAAAACAACTCGTTTGCAAATTCGGTGCGGTGCAGATTAATGACCGTTTGCTTTGCCAACCGGCTCTTCCCTCACCACTTTTGCCCCTTCACATCAAGGGTCACAGGCTGTGCCCCGCTGTTCGGCATAATCAAATCCGCCCATTGTCAACGCGCAACCCACCATTGAGACCAAAGAGCGAAATTGACTACCCTAGTGTCCCTTTAAAGCATGGGTTCCCAAACTCGGTCCTGCCCCCCCCCCCCTTGGGTGCACACTTTGATTTTTGCCCAAACACTACACAGCGGAATCATGTAATCAACTCGCCAAGCTTTGATTATTTGAATCAGCTGTGTAGTGCTTGGGCAACAATCTAAACATGGGCACAAGATGCAAGTTTGGAAACCCTGCTTTAAAGGAATCCTTCACCTGAAATTACAAAGTTGCCAATCTTTCCTTACATTGTAAGCATTTAGTGCAATGTCAAATAATTTAAAAATGGAATCGCCACAGTCCAACTCCAGATGCTGCCACTCGTGGCATGTCTAACATTCAGCTAAACTTTTAGCCCAGATAAAATGCCTTCAGGCCTATTATATAGCAGCCACAGGTCTTGTTGGAAAACCAGTCATTGTCAATTATCAGTACTAATCTCTTCTATCATTCCTCCAGGTTGTTGTTCCTGCTGCCCGACTGGATGCAGCAAGTGCGCCTCTGGTTGTGTGTGCAAGGAGGGCAAGACGTGCGACACAAGCTGCTGTCAGTGAGGGCTTGACACATAACACTCCATGTCCACTACCCGTGCACATGACATTGTCTTTGTTGTACAACAGAGCATTGTAATAAATTGGATGTCTTCAATAATGTGAAACTGTCTCCTTGCTTTTTAGTGAGCACTAATGTGAATTCCAGTGACATTACCCTTTGAAAGTTAAATGTCTGGCTAAATAAAAATGTGATCTGTGATTTTAGTGGGTACCACCTGGGGCCAAAATCAGGCCCTTGCTGGTATAGGGGGACTTTGCATGTCTTCCTTAATCAGTGGTGCCATAAAATGTTATATTTTTCATAGGACATGGGGGCAGGATCAATCCTCAGTGATTCCAGTTTGCTGGCTTAAATCTAGTCCTAGACATTTGCTAAGTGTTCTCTTGCCTCACGGGCAGCCTAATTCTGATTTTTTTTTTTCAATAATTGGTCTTTTGACAATCACATTTCAGAGGTGATCCATTGGTAGGAAGAAATATCAAAATTGGTCTGCCTGTGTAAATTCATTTTAATAGGCTAACATCGTAATATTGGCTTTGTATTTAACCCAAACGTAAGCGTATAGGCTAAATCAAGATCTAGAGAACTTGCGCACAACTTGAGTATAGTTGGAATGGGCTCGATCAATGATTTGTACCTTAAGCCTGGGTAGTTAAAGCTTCCATTGATGGGTTATCCCCTCGGTGTTCTGTGCAAGCCACCCAGCATGTCTGTGTGTGTAAGGGCACACTTCCCCAAGACCATGAAGGACCACTTCTAACACCAATGTGGTAGATGGCCGAGACGGGGTCCTTTACCCAATGGATTCTGTCGATGTAACGGTGTTATTTTTGAGAAGGTTATACATTTGTGTAACGTGAAAGTAAAACTGAAATTTATAAATAACGACTGTCCATTCCCGCAACTGAAACACAACCTACTATGACCAGGTACAACCAACAGTATTACTAGAACTATAGTACATCCTCTCCCTATTGACAAATGGCCTGTAAGAGATTTCGTAACTGGCGTAAAATTGACCTTGGCACTAGCCAATGAAAAACAACGGATATGGCCCTAGTTCGGTTTCACTGCAGCAGTGTTACTCGCATACCTCGGTGGTTGTTCGCCCAACTTCTGATACGAGAATAACAAACACAAAATAAAAAAAATCTTCCCTCGGGTCAGTCGTTTTGCTGTGGAAACTAGCTAATTTGATTACATTTGCAGCGTTGAATCAACGAGGCAACACCAAGAAATTGTGCTGTGTTTCGGCGGATCAGCTAGCTACGTAACGTTAGCTAGCTGACTCGACATCTGACATAGCCAGCTAGCGGCTAGCTAGCAACCACTACGGATACTATCTAGCTAACGGCTTTCGTTATCAAATACTCCCAGGTAATGTTATGCTAAATATATATGCAGACTGATTTATATAAGTTAATCTAGCTAGTTATATTTCATGTTTGCTTATGCCTGAGTCAGACGCTAACTAGCTAGACTTTCAGCTTAACGCTATGTCCTGCGGTAGCTAGCTATGATGCTAATTTAGACATCAAAATCAGAAGGCTAGCTAGCTAGCTGGTCAGTTTGCTAGTTTTTAAAATAACCTTATGTTTGAGCTAGAACTAGCTTATCGAAGCCGTACATAAAGGCCAACGTTAGCTTGTATGGGGATACGAGGACAACTTGACTCAGTTGTGGGTGGTTGTCAGTCGCATCGCCCTGTCCCTTGACCCCGACCCCTGTCCCTTCAGCATGCTGATGGTGGGAGGCGATGGAAGGATGCAGTAAAATGAGTGTGATGGAGCTGTGTGAGACGGATGATCTGGCCACCAGCTTGGTGCTGGACCCCTTGCTGGGGTTCAGCACCCATAAAATGAACGTCAGGTAATCTATTTAAACCTCCTATCCATTACATATTTGACACAAGTGTGTGAAATTACAAACTTTTGCCATAGATGTATGCATTGTACCATTTTTCTTGTGCTTGGTCTTGATGGTTCCTCTATGCGTCTAGTAATCAGTCTTCATCAGGCAGTTAAGGCACAACTTCAGCGTTCTTCAAAGAGAAGTGGAAAAGTTAATTCACAATTGCAAAGAACAGCACACACCTAATTCTTGTCGCCCTGCAGTCCCCCCCCAGAGGTCCGTCGTTGGGGTTACCTCAAAGAGACTCTGCTACGCTTCCAACGCACACATGACTTACAGGCCACCTTTGAGGCCCTCACAGTGGGAGACTGGGCCTGTGACTACTTCACTGGACTGGAAACACACCGTCTTGAACTACTGAAACAGCATGTAAGTGCGTGTTTGCAGGATCAGTTAACCCTGTTATATCAGTGTGCACTAGAAGTACGTTTTTGATTGCCCCTTCCTTTCTTTAGTCAGTGTAATTTCTTTCATTTGTTCATTTACTTTTGTTGCCGCTGCCATTTTTTCTTATTAGTTTGGGCAGTTCGCTAATATGACCTATTTTCACTCTGGGTATTCATGATTGTGTGCATGAACATGCTTGGCTATATGCATGGTCTTGACAGCTATTATTTCTTCAGGTGTATCGCTACCTCTGTGCCTTCCTGTTGGATAGTGGTGTCCAGATTGAGTCATGTGACCGATACTCTTCAGAAACCAACGGAGCAAAGATAACCTCTACCAAGCACTGGTAAGGATCAACTTCTTTTAACAGTTCTATAGTCATGTTTAACTGCAGATTAGATGCATCTTGTCTGTGTTTTTATATATCATGTTTAACTGTGACGCTGAATGCTGCAGGTTTGTAGGTGAGCGGATGGAGGTTCTGTTGGGTTGTATAGCCGAGCTGAGTCCAGCAGACAGTGCTGTTCTGAGAGCAGGGGTGAATGACTTTAGTGTGATGTACTCCACTCGTAAGCGCTGTGCACAACTCTGGCTTGGGCCTGCGGCTTTCATCAACCACGGTGAGGTTTTCAAGATTCAACCCCAGTTACTGTCTGCCACACTACAGGCACTGTACACACACTAAAACAGAAACCCACTGTCCATACACTATCACAGAACACACAGACAGCATTTGCTTATGGGATTTATCTTAATTAGGCAATCCTAACAAGTCATGCATTAGATCTAGAGTGATCAAATCAAATGCACTAATCTAATCCTGTTATTTAATGTGCTCCCCTACAGCAGAGCTTCACAGGATTTGCTCATGGTCAATACTTTTATTATACAGACACATGGTATAATTTCCAGTGTTTTTAAGTTGTTTTATCTGTATTGTAACCATACGTTTGTTTCTGTTTCCTGGGTGAAGACTGCAGACCAAACTGTAAGGTAATCAACAATGTTTTATATTATTAGTCATGTTACTCTTCTATATTTTTAATCACTCTGTGTTTGTTTCAGTTAAGCATTGTTCCCTTTTTATAGAAGTGTTGTTATACATGATTATTGTTATTATCCTCCTCGTCTGTGTCTTTTGCTTGTACTATTATGGTTTTATTGTTTGAAGTGTTACATCCCCAGGGCTAGCGATGTCACCTTGTTTCTTCCCTCACCTCCTCCTTCTCTCCAGTTTGTTCCTGGTGATAAGAATGGAGGCTGTGTAAAAGTGGTGAGGCCCATCGCACCTGGGGAGGAGATCACCTGTTACTATGGCGACAGCTTTTTTGGAGAAGACAATGAAATGTGTGAATGCTGCACCTGTGAGAGGTGAGAGGATTGAGACATATCTGCTCATTGTCTCAATGACCAGATTAACTTATACATGCATACATGCATGCATACATACAGACAGACGTATGTACAGACAGACAGACGTACAGACAGACGTAGAGACAGACGTAGAGACAGACGTACAGACAGACGTACAGACAGACGTACAGACAGACAGACGTACAGACAGACGTACAGACAGACAGACGTACAGACAGACAGACGTAGAGACAGACGTACAGACAGACGTAGAGACAGACGTACAGATAGACAGACGTACAGATAGACAGACGTACAGATAGACAGACGTACAGATAGACAGACGTACAGATAGACAGACGTACAGATAGACAGACGTACAGACAGACGTACAGACAGACAGACGTACAGACAGACAGACGTACAGACAGACAGACGTACAGACGTAGAGACAGACGTACAGACGTAGAGACAGACGTACAGACAGACAGACAGACGTACAGACAGGCGTAGAGACAGACAGGCGTAGAGACAGACAGGCAGACAGACAGACAGGCGTAGAGACAGACAGGCGTAGAGACAGACAGGCGTAGAGACAGACAGACAGACAGACGTAGAGACAGACAGACAGACGTAGAGACAGACAGACAGACGTAGAGACAGACAGACAGACGTAGAGACAGACAGACAGACGTAGAGACACAGACAGACGTAGAGACAGACAGACAGACGTAGAGACAGACAGACAGACGTAGAGACAGACAGACAGACGTAGAGACAGACAGACAGACGTAGTGACAGACAGACAGACGTAGAGACAGACAGACAGACGTAGAGACAGACAGACAGACGTAGAGACAGACAGGCGTAGAGACAGACAGGCGTAGAGACAGACAGGCGTAGAGACAGACAGACAGACGTAGAGACAGACAGACAGACAGACGTAGAGACAGACAGACAGACAGACGTAGAGACAGACAGACAGACAGACAGACAGAGAGACAGACAGACAGACGTAGAGACAGACAGACAGACGTAGAGACAGACAGAGACGTAGACAGACAGACGTACAGACAGACAGACGCACAGACAGACAGACGCACAGACAGACAGACGTACAGACAGACAGACGCACAGACAGACAGACGTACAGACAGACAGACGTA
Source organism: Oncorhynchus masou masou (assembly GCF_036934945.1). Classification (NCBI taxonomy): domain Eukaryota; kingdom Metazoa; phylum Chordata; class Actinopteri; order Salmoniformes; family Salmonidae; genus Oncorhynchus; species Oncorhynchus masou. The sequence continues at coordinate 17,942,255 of NC_088225.1, read as the reverse complement.
CAGACAGACAGACGTACAGACAGACAGACGACAGACAGACAGACAGACAGACAGACGTACAGACAGACAGACGTACAGACAGACAGACGTACAGACAGACAGACGTACAGACAGACAGACGTACAGACAGACAGACGTACAGACAGAAGTAGAGACAGACAGACAGACGTACAGACAGACAGACGTAGAGACAGACAGACGTAGAGACAGACAGACGTACAGACTTACAGACAGACGTAGACAGACAGACGTAGAGACAGACAGACGTAGAGACAGACAGAGACGTAGACAGACAGACGTACAGACAGACAGACGTACAGACAGACAGACAGACAGAGACGTAGACAGACAGACGTACAGACAGACAGAGACGTAGACAGACAGACGTACAGACAGACAGACGTACAGACAGACAGACGCACAGACAGACGTAGAGACGGACGCACAGACAGACAGACGTAGAGACGGACGCACAGACAGACGTACAGACAGACAGACGTACAGACAGACAGACGTACAGACAGACAGACGTACAGACAGACGTAGAGACGGACGCACAGACAGACAGACGTAGAGACGGACGTACAGACAGACGGACGAAGAGACGGACATACAGACAGACGGACGTAGAGACAGACAGACGTAGAGACGGACATACAGACGGACGTAGAGACAGACAGACGTAGAGACGGACATACAGACGGACGTACAGACGGACGGACGGACGGACGGACGGACGTACGGACGGACAGACGGACGGACGCACAGACGTAGAGACGGACGTACAGACAGACGGACGTAGAGACGGACATACAGACAGACGGACGTACAGACAGACGGACGGACGTACAGACGGACGGATGTACGGACGGACGGACGTACAGACGGACGGACGTACAGACGGAAGTACAGACAGACGGACGTACAGACAGACAGACGGGCGTACGACAGACAGACGGGCGTACAGACGGACGGACGTACAGACAGACGGACGGACGGACGGACGGACGGACGTACAGACAGACGGACGTACAGACAGACGGACGTACGGACAGACGGACGTACGGACAGACGGACGTACGGACAGACGGACGTACGGACAGACGGACGTACGGACAGACAGACGGGCGTACGGACGTACAGACGGACGGACGGACGGACGTACAGACAGACGGACGGACGTACAGACGGACTGACGTACAGACAGACGGACATACAGACAGACAGACGGACGTACAGACGGACGTACAGACAGACGGACGTACAGACAGACGGACGTACAGACAGACGGACGTACAGACAGACAGACGGACGTACAGACAGACGGACGTACAGACAGACGGACGTACAGACGGACGTACAGACAGACGGACGTACAGACAGACGGACGTACGGACGGACGGACGTACGGACGGACGTACAGACGGACGTACGTACAGACGGACGTACAGACAGACGGACGTACAGACAGACGGACGTACAGACAGACGGACGGACGTACAGACGGACGTACAGACAGACAGACGGACGTACAGACGGACGTACAGACAGACGGACGTACAGACGGACGTACAGACGGACGTACAGACGGACGACAGACAGACAGACGGACGTACAGACGGACGGACGTACAGACAGACGGACGTACGTACAGACAGACGTACGTACAGACAGACAGACGTACGTACAGACAGACAGACGTACGTACAGACAGACAGACAGCCAGACAGACGTACGTACAGACAGACAGAGACGTATGTACAGACAGACAGACGTACATACAGACAGACAGACGGACAGACGGACGGACGGACGGACTGACGTACAGACAACCAGACAGACAGACAGACAGACGTATGTACGGACAGACACACCTAATCTTTCAAGGGTTTTTCTTTAATTTGACTATTTTCTGCATTGTAGAATAATAGTGAAGACATCAAAACCTTGAAATAGCACATATGGAATCATGTAGTAATCAAAAAAGTGTTAAACAGATAAAAAAATAGATATTTTAGATTCTTCAAAGTAGCCACCCTTTGCCTTGATAACAGCTTTGCACACTCTTGGCATTCTCTCAACCAGCTTCACCTGGAATGCTTTTCCAACCGTCTTGAAGGAGTTTCCACTTATGCTGTGCACTTGTTAGCTGCTTTTCCTTCACAATCTCAATTGGGTTGAAGTTGGGGGTTTGTGGAGGCCAGGTCATCTCCATCACTCTCCTTCTTGGTAAAATAGCCCTTACACAGCCTGGAGGTATTTTGGGTCATTGTCTTGTTGAAAAACAAATGATAGTCCCACTAAGCCCAAACCAGATGGGATGGCATATCACTGCAGAATGCTGTGGTAGCCATGCTGGTTAAGTGTGCCTTGAATTTTAAATAAATCACTGACCGTGTCACCAGCAAATCACCATAACACCTTCTCCTCCATGATTTTACTGTGGAAAATACACATGCAGAGATCATCCGTTCACCCACACCACGTCTCACAAAGACACAGTGGTTGGAACCAAAACTCTCAAATTTGGACTCCAGATCAAAGGACAAATTTTTACTGGTCTAATGTTCATTGCTCGTGTTTCTTGGCCCAAGCAAGCCCCATCTTCTTATTGGTGTCTTTTAGTAGTGCTTTCTTTGCAGCAATTTGACCATGAAGGCCTGATTCACGCAGTCTCCTCTGAACAGTGGATGTTGAAATGAGTCTGTTACTTATTTGGGCTGCAATCTGAGGGTGGTAACTCTAAAAACTTATCCTCTGCAGCAGAGGTAACTCTGGGTCTTCCATTCCTGTGGCGGTCCTCACGAGATCCAGTTTCATCACAGTGCTTGATGGTTTTTGTGTCTGCACTTGAAGAAACTTTCAAAGTTCTTGACATCTTCCGCATTGACTAACCTTCATGTCCTAAAGTAATGATGGACTGTTGTTTCTCTTTGCTTATTTGAGCTGTTCTTGCAATAATATGGATTTGGTCTTTTACCAAATAAGGCTATCTTCTGTATACTACCCCTACCTTGTCACAACACAACTGATTGGCTCAAACTTAAGAAGAAAAGAAATTCTACAAATTAACTTTTAACAAGGCACACCTGTTCATTGAAATGCATTCCAGGTGACTACCTCATGAAGCTGGTTGAGAGAATGCCAGGAGTGTGCAAAGCTGTCATCAAGGCAAAGAGTGGCTATTTGAAGAACACTTTTTTTGGCTTACTATATGATTCCATGTGTTATTTCATAGTGCTGATGTCTCCACTATTATTCTACAATGTAGAAAATAGTAAAAAATAAAGAAAAACCCTTGAATGTGTGTCCAAACTTTTGACTGGTACTATATAATGATGTGTAATATTATACTATTTCTTTATTATTTAGAAAAGGAGAGGGTCACTTCCGACACAGAGAGAGGCAGCCTGGTTGTGATGACTCTAATGACCTGTCTGGCCAGAAGTACCGCCTCAGAGACACAGACCTTCGTCTTAACAGAGGGAAAGCACCCTGTCCTCCTACATTTCGGCCTACCTTTACATTTTCAAATTCTGGTAAGTTTGTGTCTTTCGTTTCAAACGTTAAGCTAATGAGGTTCATGTCTTTTAACAATGCTTGAAATTCTCATTCTATGAAGATACAAGTGGTACTACGTATTAGTCAATGAGCAATAAACTGTCTTTATTGATAAATGTTTTGCAGATAAGACAGTTAGTGACAGTATGCAACTAGAATGTAATGTTAGGTGCAGTATGCATTTATTTGTTATGCTATTGGTTTTGCCTGAATTTCTTAGTTCTTTGTCTTCCTGTCTCAGCTATCCCTTCAAGGAATTCATTTACCCAGCAGATGAAGAGAAATGCTCTGATGATGAGCAGGAAGACCAAAAGGTTGAAACAGGAGGGGCAAAGGAGGATATCGGGAATGAAGCAGCAACGGCTGATAATGCCATCCCTATCAGAGGTGGTGTTGAGGGACCTTCGGGTCCGAGTACGGCGCCACACGTTCAACTTCTTGTTGAGCTGCAAGGACCCCACCAGCAAAGAGAGGGCCTTGCTGCACCAGCTTGAACATGTGGAGACAAAAGACAAGTGGAGGAAGGAACAAGCTGCTCTCTGCTGTACAACCAAAGAGAATGACAAAAAAGAGAAGAGCAGCAATACTTGTGAGTTAAACCTGAAGCCTTTCACTCTTCACCCTTCCTTGTCTTCTCAACAGAATGCTGGACCAGCAGTTTGTGGACAGATACTGGGTGGAAAGCCCCTTCGAGTGGTGGAAAAAGTATCTGTCCAGACAAGGATCTCTTCCAGAACAAGGAGCATGATCAGAAACTGTCACACACGCCAGTCTGTTTCCAGAGCCAAGAAGAACAACAAAATAATTTGCAAGCGCATTGAACTCACCAAACCCATTTGCAGAAAAAGCAACAGCGCAAGTCCTCAGAAACACATGGATAGCTGTAGTGGAAAAGATGCCACACACAATGTTATCAAAGATATTAATGGAACCAATTGCATAACCATCGAAAATAACACCAGCAGCAACAACAATGATGTGGCATACATCAGCAACAGAACATACACTGGTGGAGGCGGGCCCAAAGGCAGCAAGGCTCAGGATGCAGATCAGAAACCAGTGGATCTGAAAGTGGAAATCAAAACCATTGGAGAATCGGGGACTGATGGGACACTTGTGGTGAGCAAACCCTCTGGTAAAAGAGTTGAAGTTTGCCAAAGTGCTTTGGACAAAGCCAAGAAGCCTGGGAATCACCAGAAACCCATTAGTACTCCCCTTGTCACTACCACCCCTAGCACTATTTCCCTCTCTTCCCCTCACTTGACCATGTTCCAGTAATGTCAGGACTGAAGCAAGTCACAGTTAGCTTGATAAGAGTGTCTGTGCCGGGAAGTGTAGCAGAAGAAAGGGCCTGTCCAGGATTGGAGGGAAAGGGCATTATGAGAAGAGAGAGCAGCGTACCAGTGCAAGCAGAACAGATGGCTAGATCAGCTACACAGGGAGGAGAGGCAGACACCAGAGTGTCCAGGTCCCAGCAGAAGTCCATGGAGGAAGCAGGCAGGGAGTTGTCAGACGCTGAAGGTAAGAAAGGGGTGAGGGAAATGTATTTCAAGGCTAAGATTAACAAAGCTGATGTAGGAAGGGAACAGACTGCTGTGGTGAAGGTCGATTTATTACATGGTGAGAAAGGTGCAGGTGAGAAGGTCATTGAAATAGAAGCTGCTGGTGGGGAGGGGGAGGTTAGTGTGGCTGGGAAGGGGCATAGGGGGAGTGTAAAAGACATTGATAGAGGGGCAAAACTAAATAGTAAAAGTGTACAATCTCAAGTTGTTGGCTGTGATAAGAGGGTGCTTAGAGGGCGAAATGATGCAGAAGAACAGAGTAATGGAAAAGCAGGAGGACAAAATCGCAAAAGTTGTGTCAGCATTGTCAGAAAGGATGGAGGTAAGAATGACAGGGTGTCTGAAATGGGGAGTAGTATAACTATGGACAAGAAGGGTGTTGTCATCAAACAGGTGAGGGTTCTGCTTTCTGATATTCTAAGAAAAGAGTGGGATCAGAAGGCTGGGGGCTCAGGAAGTGGGAACACAGGAAAGAAAGATCTAATTTCCTCCAATCACAAGCAAATGGAAGATGGCAAAGAGGCAAATAAGGATGGAGGGAAAGAGGTTAGGGAACAAATATTATCTGATGCACAGACAAATAGTTTGCCTCATGCAACAACACAAGGTGGGATCATTTCCAAACGGGGGAAAGGAAGGGCTAATAAGATGAAACTTGAGGGTCCAGGTCAAGACTTGCATATTCACTCGCCACAAAGTAATGATGATTTAATCCCAGCGAAAGATAGGCTTTCCAAGTCTCCCCCTCCTTCTTCAGAATATATTCAGACACACACCCAGGCCAACATTCCTCTGAAGAAACGGATGTTCCGTAATTCGGTGGAGACTGACTCTGAGCAGAGCATCAACTCTCCTGTGTCAGAGCCATCCTCCAAGGACCTCAAACCCTCCACAGAGCTGAGGCAGAATCTTACTCTGTGTTCAGGAAGAGAAACCAAAGCTATCAAAATGTTGGAGGACAGCGGTAGAGGTGGGTTGCGGTCTAATAGTGACCCTAAGTCTACCGTTTCAGAGTTTGGGGTCCAATCTCGGACACAGACCTTCAAGAGGACAGCAAAACAAAATGCAACGCCCAGAATGCTGCGTCCCAGAGTCAATCAACTGGAACAAGACCGGCCACGGAGGAGTGCAGGAAAGTATAAAAGAGGGACCCGAGACTCAGAGGTACTGGAGAATGAATCTGATGAGGACAAACACAAAGCAGGACATGGTGAAATCTCACTGGATTCTAAAAAAGAACATGTAAATGAAGGAGAGAAGAAGCCAGAATCACATACTGAGTTACTGAATTCACTCACCTCACAAACATGCAAGGAAGAGAACGGGAAAGGGCAGAGCCTCAACTTCAAAATTCGTTTTAAGAGAAAGAGGGGCAAAGTGTGGGAGTTGGACAGACCTGCAGGAGGAGAGGATTTGATTATTGAAGCAGAAAAGTCTATTGAATCACAACAATTGGAGCCTTATAGGGCCATTTTAGATTCTGTGTCAATCTTAAACTTAGAAATGGAGAAGGGTGCCCAGGCAGATGGGAAGGAGACTCATGATGTACGATTTTGGAAGAGACGTAAAGTTAGACGAGACAGATTGGGGCGTTTGAAAGATAGAGGTCCCATTTTGATGAACAGGCAGAGTGATGTTGTAGCTGTAGACTCGAAAGAGGAAAAAAAAGGACAGGGGGAGCTCAGCGAGGTAGAGATAAATGAGGTGCTAGACGAGGTTATTTATGGAGTAAAGCAACTGCCAGGAGAAAAGGCCCAAACAATTTCTAGTGAGGGTATGGCTGTCGGAGTGGGGGGACTGCAATGTGACTATCAAGTCACACCAAGTCCTGTTAGAATCTGTGAGAAAGAGAAAGATATTCCATCCTTGGCTGAAGACAGAGAACAAGTGAAGGATACTTGTATTGGAGTAGAGAGTACTTTGGTTGACACTGCGGCACTGCATGAACACAAAGTAAAGGATGAAGACCAACCCTTACCACGGATCAAACTGCGGAGAAAAATACAGGGTGTATGGGAGGTGGACAGCCAGGTGTTGGAGCAGATTGAAGCAGAGTCTGAAAAAGAGAAGAAGGAAATGACATGCGTTAAGCCAAAAGAAGAGTGCCCTTCTCAACCTCCCACCTGCCAGAAACTAAACAGTGCAATCAAGTGCAACACTTTAAAAGATTCCTCTGCTGTTCTTCTGAAAAAAGAACCTCCGCCCCTCACTTTATCTCTCTCACCCTTGACCCTTAACTCACCCCAACCTGTGGGTTCTGATGTGATGGCCTATGCTCCTGAAACAATGAATGATAGGGCCATGCCAAAAATCACTAATAGGGGAGGAAGGGGAAGGGGAAGGGGACGGAAAGAAAGGCAGAAAACTGAGACTGCTCGTAAGGTTGCAACTGGAGAGATGGGAACTTCTTGTCTCAGTCATAACCTGCTACAGATAGACAACAGCCTTTCTAAACTCTCAGAAGGGTTATGTCAGTCACAATCCTTAGAAAAAAACATACCTTCTGATTACACTGCTTCCACCTCAAAGATTCCATCCCAGTCTCAGTCTCCACCGTTCAGTTTTCCAGAAAGGATGCTTTCCACAGAATCCAGCTTTGCTAATTGCTGTGAAGATCTCCTCGACTTCCAGTGTCTCAATCTTGAAGGGTTCTATCATCCACAGAACATCCTCCAAACCTCTCCAATAGACCTCTGTCCAATGGATCCACCCAGCGGGCCCTTTAGTAGTCCCCTCTCTCATAGCCCCTCGGATGCTTGGAACCCAGAAACTCCATACCTTGGCCCTCCAAGCCCAGGAAGTATCTTCAATGCAGAGGATCAGCAATTTCTTAATGGTCTTGTGTGCTCCAAAAATGAGTCTCTCCCTTTGGATTGTGGAGTTAAGGATACTTCCAAAGATCGAGGACAGCTCAATGCAAATTTTTGTTTTACACCAATGAGCAGCGCTGAGGGGACTTTCATGGATCGTTTTTTGATGAAAAATCCTGGGATGAAATTGTCAAAAGAAGATTCTAAGACACAGGCCTTATCTTCAGCAGCCAAAACCCACTACTCTCAGAAAGAATCATTCATTTTTAATACAAATACTCCATCCATCGGTTCCCATTCCCACAATACCCCAGTCAATGTTCACCATCAGAGCACCAATGGTACTAAGACTAGTTCTGCTCATTCCAACTTTTGTAAGGTCCAGCCTCAAGTCAAAACTCCGGGTCCCTTCCATCTGATGAGCTCTTCCAACAAATCTCAATCATTTTCCACCTCTCAGCCAGTGCCAAGTTCCTTCAAAACTGGGCCCCAGAATTACTCAGTCAAGTCTGTCCATTCACCTCAAGTGGTTTCTAACAAGTTTAGCTCACAATTAAATCCTAATGTAGGAGATGCTTTTCGCAACACGTATGACAAAAGCTCCAGTGTGATCCAGAGTGTGCTAAAGTTTCAAGGAGGGAAACCAAGTCAGAATTTGAATAGTGCCCCTTCTAAAGTTAATATTGTCGCTGGCAACCCTAAAATTGCGGCCAAACCTCATATTGCCAAATCTAGGTACAGTGACACTGACAAGGTCCACCAGAGTAACAAATGTTCAGGTTTTAGCACTGGCGGCCATAAAGGTAGCATGCCCAGTTATAGCATCATTTCAGGAAAAGATCCAGTTCGTCTCAATGCATCAAACTACCCCATCAAGTCAAATCTTCCCAATGACAAAGTCCATCCAGATTATTTCCAGACATCCAGTAAAAGTACAACGACAGCTTTGGAGAAGCCGCCCTCTGACAAACCTCAATACACTGAAACCAGCTTTGGCAGCAAAAACTTCTCCACTCTCCCAAGGCCTTTCTTTTTCCCCAGCCAAGCACCTCAGAGTTATGGTTCTCATGGCAAACGTTTGAATCAGGACAAGCCCTGTGGTGCTGTGCACTCCCAGAACCCTCACTCTTCCTATGCCACATCGGCGTCACCTGACAAACTGTGTTACGATTCCTCAGACTTGACCTTTTCCACCTCGCTCTCTCCCTCTATGTCTCAGCACAATAGCCCCCAAGTAGCACACAGCTCTCCCTCTGGATCACAGACACCAGCAAACAAACAGCAGCCCCCCTCCTCCTCCTTCTCCTACTCTTATGGTCACCAAGGTCCACCTTATGTGGTCAACTTTACTGGTGACCACTCAGTCACCATGGGCCTGGGAGATTACCCAGGGTCACCGCCCACCAACTATACGTACCGCTGCCTCATGGAGCCTTCGGGCACCCAGGGGAGGCTGGTTCTGGAGCCATGTGGACCCCAACTCTCACACTCACCATCTTTCTCTGTGGGGGGCTTTTCAGGGCTTAAAGGCCAGGATGACCACTGCAAGAGGGACACGCAACAGCAGTGCCAGCCCATAGACCACCCACCAACATCCCACCATGCTCCCACATCCTCCCACTCCTTGAGTACCCCGGTCTCAGACCGTAAGCCCAAAAGACTGAGGCTAGTGGTTACTGATGGGCTAGTGGATCTGGACCTCCAGTATACAGACTGATTTATACCTGTTCTTCTCATCTGACTTTGATGCAGCTTGTAATATATCAACATTATTGTACAGAATTGTTCATGAGGAGCATATCTCTGCCCTGATGTTTTTTTAAACAGCAATTTACACAGTCTACCTATCATTATGTTTGTTTAATGGTTACTGGTGTTTGTTCTAATCCCTCTCTTGGATACTGTTATGATATGAATGTCTCGGAGGTTTTATTGACATCTGTGTGGATCGAGTAATGCTTATGCTTAACAGTTTTACTTCTATTTATTTTGTGAATACAACCATCTTATGTGTCCAGTGATTTGCAAGAGGAAAAATGTTGTGAATAGATCTCCATAATGCTTTTCTGGCATGACGTCCTTTCATAGTCTGTCATAGCAGAGGTTAGCCTCAAGGTGGGCACATTGAACCCTCTAGTTAGTAGTATGTGGAGGCCTTCTTATTGTACTGTAATATAGTTGAATGGGTTGTTCTCTGAAGTTGACATGTCAGGAAGATAGGCCTACACAAACCGTTTGCACATTCTACAACATGATTACTTTGACATAAAAATGTGTTTTTAAGTTTTAAAACAAGTGTGTCTATCATGTTTCTGTGATTTTGGGCAGTAGGGCTTTGATTCCAGTCGGTTTAAGTACTGTCTTCGAGCTCTAAAATGTACAGTTTTATTGGATCTGCTCTCTGTTTCTCTAAGTACATAGACTTGCAAGTGTGTGTGGGAGTGTGGAGGAATTTTAGGTACCATGCTTTTCTGTACATGGTATATTTGTGCACTGCCTTGCCAATTTGAGTGAAGATTAGCGGTCAATGGTGCATTAAGAAATGCACAGTGCATCAACAGTGTGTGTACTGTAGAATGACTTTCAGGCCTGTAAATTCCAGGACAACTCCACTGAGGGGTGGCGTGCATGATATGAACTGCAGCTCTGTAGCCGCTGTCCAGAGCACCCACAGTATACGAGGGAGGGAGACCGGGTGGGTGGGAGACTGACTGCAATGTTTTCTGCAGAATGAGGTTTTATCTTTGGTCTGGTGTAGGTCAAGGGGTAGATGATACTGTATTAGTTTGGCAACTTGGACTAAGTGGGTACATTTTGTGTTCCCTCCCTTCTTTCCCCTCTGTATCCACACTGAGAATACTTGGTGCTTATGGCATTATTATGAAGCAACTTCAAAGCAATCTGTTGTGAGTTAGAACAAGGACAGTGACTTGTTCCTTGATAATCTTGCTTTTAGTCTTCTCGCTCATTACTTAATTGGATCACACTGGTTAGGCTAGTTGTGTAGATGGTGATCGCAATGAAATGTTAACCGAGAAATGTGTAGTCAGCCACGTGGTTGCATGTATTATTTTTACATCCATGAATGAGATTCACATTTTTGAAATGGACGTTGCTCTTACACATTTGTAATGTCATTTGAGCATTCCACTTTCGTCATCTAGACATCGTTCCAGTAGCAATCCAACAGAGGTACTACATCATCTTATGTAAAACCATGAAGCAGTCATGTCTGTTATTATTATTATTATTATTATTATTATTGAAAATGGTGCTTTATTGTAATTTAATATTTTACATATAATATTGATTGTTCCAGATAAGAAAGGTTTGTTTATATTACATGATAGAACATATTGTTTATTTACTTTAAAAAAATAATCTAACATTTCATTTATGGTTCCCCAACATTTCCCCTGGACCAAGTTTTAGAGTTGATTCAGGTGGTGATATATAATCAGCCTTCTGAAGAGGTAAACATTCTAATGGTCTGCTGTAGAATTGTAAAATGTAAATCATTAAAGAAAAATGCATTCTTTTTTTGAATTAATCTTTGGATGTGTCTTCACAATTTATTAGTGGTATGACGTATTTATTGGTTCAACAAACACCCTTGTGTCGTCTCGCATGAAACTGTATTATGAACCATGATTCATTTATAGATTTGTGGATCGTCTGAAGCATGCTATGTTGAACTTGTAATGTTAGCTTACAGTGCCTAGCTAGTTAATAATTTTGCTTAATTAAATACAGTAATTATATTATTTGACTGAATTTGTTTGGTTGCAACCATCATTGTAGTCCACAGCAAATGCTGTAAACTCAATATTGACTTATTTGTTCATTCAGCCATTTTGTTATACTGTAGTTTATGAAAATACCAAACTTCTAACAGTGTATATGTTTAGGGTGGAAAAACAATATGCTGGTTTGATTGTAGGTTTGATTGAAAGCTTCCTTCAGGCAACTACTTCCTTATTTACTCAACATATTTACATAAGCTTTCATATTCCTTTCTTGACTGGATGTGTGTCCCTCTCCAGTCGAATGTCTTTCTCTCTATCCATACAGTATATGACTGTCATTTACGTCTTGTCACTAAGCCTCCTCCTGTCGGTTTCCCATCTTCTCCATCACTCAGTTTTCAGTCTTGTTTCTAGCAGCATGTACTTCCCATTGGCATGTTTAGTGCTTCAGATCCTGTGACCCACTTTGCTTGTCTCAGTGGAAAGTGAGGGGTTAAATGTGATGCCAAGTGGAACAGCTTTTCCATAATGAGGACAAGAAGAGCAGAGCAGAGAAGCAGGCAGCAGAGAGGGAGAGACAGAGAGGCGATCTGAGTGTGCTAAGTGACTGGATCCTTTGAGGTGTTTCACCAACCACTGAATGATCCTACAGCCCTTAGCATCAATGCTAACCCCTGCTGACACCTATATGTACATCAAGTCAGTAATGTCAATGCTAGTAAATGGTACTAATCCACACCATGCACCATCAGCTTCACCTACACACAGCCTAGTGCATATATGTGTAAAATAGCCACATACTGTGAAGGATTCCTTTACTGGCTCAGGGAACTGAAACTGGCCATCTTTAACAACAGTGATATACCTATTCTTCTGTACGTCACAATTCCACTTAACTCTTAAATATACACTACATGACCATAAGTATGTGGACACCTGCTCGTCGAACATCTCATTCCAAAATCATGGGCATTAATATGGAGTTGGTCCCCCTTTTGCTGCTATGACAGCCCCCACTCTTCTGGGAACACTTTCCACTAGACGTTGGAACATTGCTGCGGGGACTTGCTTCCGTTCAGCCATGAGCATTAGTGAGGTCGGACACTGATGTTGGCGTTTCAATTCATCCCATAGGTGTTTGATGGAGTTGAGGTCAGGGCTCTGTGCAGGCCAGTCAAGTTCTTCCACACTGATCTCGACAAACCATTTCTGTATGGACCTCGCTTTGTGCACGTGGGCATTGTCATGCTGAAACAGTAAAGGGCCTTCCCCAAACTGTTTCCACAAAGTTGGAAGCATAGAATCATCTAGAATGTCATTGTAGGCTGTAGCGTTAACATTTCCCTTTACTGGAACTAAGGGGCCTAGCACGAACCATGAGAAACAGCCCCAGACCATTATTCCTCATTTACAGTTGGCACTGTGCATTGGGACAGGTTGCGTTCTCCTGGCATCCGCTAAACCCAGCTTCGTCCATCGGACTGCCAGATGGTGAGGCGTGAATCATCACTCCAGAGAACGTGTTTCCACTGCTCCAGAGTCCAATGGCGGTGAGCTTTATGCCACTCCAGCCAACTCTTGGCATTTGCACATGGTGATCTTAGGCTTGTGTACGGCTGCTTGGCCATGGAAACCCATTTCATGAAGCTCCCGACAAACAGTTGTTGTGCTGATGTTGCTTCCAGAGGCAGTTTGGAACTTGGTAGTGAGTGTTGCAACTGAGAACAGACGATTTTTAAGCACATCGCGCTTAGGCTTGTGTGGCCTACCACTTCGCACCTGGGCCGTTTTGTTCCTAGACGTTGCCACTTCACAATAACAGCACTTATGGGGCAGCTCTGACTTGTTGGAAAGGTGGCATCCTATGACGGTGCCACATTGAAAGTCACTGAGCTCTTCAGCAAGGCCATTTTTCTGTCAATGTTTGTTTATGGAGATTGCATGGCTGTGTGCTCTATTTTCGGCAACGTGTATGGCTGAAATAGCCAAATCCAGTAATTTGAAGGGGGGTCGGCATACTTTTGTGTATATAGTGTATGTAGCAGCATTAGCTCCTCTGCCCCCATGTTTAACACCCTTTGGTGATTACAGGCTGTCAGAGGGGCAGAGAGTAGCTGTAGCCATGTGTAGTGTAGTGGTGTAGTCTTAGAGATGGCTGAGACGGACTGAGTGGACTTGGTGTTGGAGTCTAGAGGAGACCAGCAGTAGGAGTACAGCTCAGTCACTCTGCCAGTGGAGCGGAGAGACAGAGAGAGAACACCCCCATTTGTAACCCTGGAAAAATGACCTCAGCTGGAGAGGAGAGAGATGGAGGAAAGAGAGATGGAGGAAAGAGAGATGGAGGAGAGAAGAGCAGACAGAGAAAAGAGCTGTATTTTGAGAGCAGGGCAGAGATGGAGGAGAGGAGAGAGAAAGCAGAGGGCTTAGAGAGGGCTTCGAAGGAGGTAGAGTAGCAGGACATTATTTCCCAGGTGACAGGAGGTTGAAGCTCCAAATGAGTGTCCAGTGCTGGTGGTGGCAGGGCATTAGTGTAAATTATGGCTTGGACAAATGTGGAGGAGAGAGAGGACTGAATAAATATGTCAGCTCCACGGCCAGGGATATGGCTTTTATGGTTATTATGAACATCTTTCTTTCTGACAGTTCCTGTTAGTAGTTTAATGTCAGACTCTTTGCTCTTAGAGCTTGGTGTTTCAACTATTTTGTTAGATTGAGTTAATTGATATAACGGTAGCTCCAAACGTTTTGGAACACTGACAATCATTTTGTTGTTTTGGCTCTGTACTCCAGCACTTTGGAGTCGAAATGATGCAATGACTATGATGTTGAAGTGCAGACTGTCAGCTTTAATTTTAGGGTATTTTCATGCATATCGGGTGAACCGTTAAGAAATTACAACACTTTTTGTAAATAGTCCCCCCATTTTAGAGGACCAAAAGTATTAGGACAAATTCACTTATGTGTATTAAAGTAGTCAAAAGTGTAGTATTTGGTCCAATATATAAGTTACAAGTGGCATAAATATCATACCTCCCCCACAAAAATGCTAATTAGTTGGGGTAGGATATTTGTGTGTGTTTAACTTTCTCACTCATAATTATTCACGATTCATTCAGGGCTATCCATAACCATGGTAGCATCCACATTAATGTAGGAGTGTTTAGAAACATAATCTATTCTTATTTACAATAAAAGTGACTCAAAAATGAGTTATTTATTATTAATTCCTTTTGGGCACAAAATAATCAGAAACAACCCATACAAACAGCAACTGTATCCAACAGGTTTGTAGAGTCACAAGCTTGATTTAATCATTGCGTGCTATGAATATCAAATACTTAACTTTGGACTACTTTAATACACATATAAGTGAATTTGTCCCAATACGTTTTGTCCCCTAAAGTGGGGGGACAATGTAAAAAAAAAAATGATGAAAATACCCTCATATAAAACTTACAGTCTGTACTTTAACCTCATAGTCTTTAAACTCACTGTTACGGTTGCACATTTTGGGGAATATTCAGAGGTGGAAACTTTCAGTGGGAATTAACGGGAATATAATGGAATTAACGTAAATATATGCAAATTAATATTAAGACCATTTAAATGTAGATGTTTTTTTACATTGGATATATTTACCATATCATATGGAGACAGAAACATTAAGCTTTTACTTTATCATAAGTAGACATAATTGCAAATGATTAAATCCTTCCAATAGAAATTTAAAAAAACAATTTAGTTAAATTAAATTAGTTAAATTAGTTGACTCTTCACATGGGAAGATTTCACTGAACAACAAAAGAAAGTGAATATTGAATGATCCCCAATGATCCATCGCATCTCCCAAAAGCTTTTCAACATACATCTGTAAAATGATAGTCTAGAAACTAAAGCTTTGGTTGTCTTCCTCTCATGCTTCCATATCTTCTCCCTGGACCTCCTCAATGTCCACCTCTTGAACATCAGACTCTGAGGCACTTTCCAACCTGTTTGAGGATGGCTTGTTGTCAGGCTCAATGGCTCAGATGGCCACCAATCTTTCAACCCTTGTATTGGTCAACCTGTTGCATGCTTTGGTATGTGTTCCCAAACAAGGACCAGTTGTGCTCTGAGGCGGCTGATGTTGGTGGGATTTGGAGGATGATGGAGGCAACAGGGGAAAGAGCCTCACATCCACAAAGGCCCTTCCAACAGGTGGCTGATGAGATATGTTTCAACTGTTCTGCCTTCGGCTATGGAACCCTGACCTGTTCACCGGACGTGCTACCTGTCCCAGACCTGCTGTTTTCAACTCTCTAGAGACAACAGGAGCGGTAGAGATACTCTGAATGATCGGCTATGAAAAGCCAACTGACATTTACCCCTGCGGTGCTGACCTGTTGCACCCTCTACAACCACTGTGATTATTATTATTTGACCATGCTGGTCATCTATGAACATTTGAACATCTTGTCCATGTTCTGTTATAATCACCACCTGGCACAGCCAGAAGAGGACTGGCCAACCCTCATAGCCTGGTTCCTCTCTAGGTTTCTTCCTAGGTTCTGGCCTTTCTCTGGAGTTTTTCCTAGCCACCGTGCTTCTACACCTGCATTGCTTGCTCTTTGGGGTTTTAGGCGGGGTTTCTGTACAACACTTTGTGACATCAGCTGATGTAAGAAGGGCTTTATAAATAGATTTGATTGATTGTTGGTACGACTGCTATATTGCATCTCTTTATTTATCAACTTTATTTAACCAGGTAAGCTAGTTGAGAACAAGTTCTCATTTACAACTGCGACCTGGCCAAGATAAAGTGAAGCAGTGCGACAGAAACAACAACACAGAGTTACACATGGAATAAACAAGCGTACAGTCAATAACACAATATAAAAAAAGAAAGTCTATATACAGTGTGTGCAAATGGCGTGAGGAGGTAAGGCAATTGGGTGGGCTATTTACAGATGGACTATGTACAGCTGCAGCGATAGGTTAGCTGCTCAGATAGCTGATGTTTAAAGTTAGTAAGGGAAATGTAAGTCTCCAGCTTCAGCGATTTTTGCAATTCGTTCCAGTAACTGGCAGCAGAGAACTGGAAGAAAAGACGGCCAAAGGAGGTGTTGGCTTTGGGGATGACCAGTGAGATATACCTGCTGGAGCGCGTGTGTTGTTATCGTGACCAGTGAGCTGAGATAAGGCGGAGCTTTACCTAGCATAGACTTATAGATGACCTGGAGCCAGTGAGTCTGGCGACGAATATGTAGCGAGGGCCAGCCGACAAGAGCATACAAGTCGCAGTGGTGGGTGGTTTGGTAACAAAACGGATGGCACTGTGATAGACTACATCCAATTTGCTGAGTTGAGTATTGGAAGCTATTTTGTAGATGACATCGCCAAAGTCGAGGATCAGTAGGATAGTCAGTTTTACTACGGTAAGTTTGGTGGCGTGAGTGAAGAAAGCTTTGTTGCGAAATAGAAAGCCGATTCTAGATTTGATTTTGGATTGGAGATGTTTGATGTGAGTCTGGAAGGAGAGTTTACAGTCTTGCCAGACACCTAGGTATTTATAGTTGTCCACGTATTCTAGGTCAGAACCGGCCAGAGTAGTGATGCTAGTCGGGCGGGCGGGTGCGGGCAGCGAACGGTTGAAAAGCATGCATTTAGTTTTGCTAGCGTTTAAGAGCCGTTGGAGGCCACAGAAGGAGTGTTGTATGGCATTGAAGCTCATTTGGAGGTTAGTTATTAACACAGTGTCCAAAGAAGGGCTAGATGTATACAAAATGGTGTTGTCTGTGTAGAGGTGGATCAGGGAATCACCCGTAGCAAGAGCGACATCGTTGAACCTTGCCCTCATCCAGGCCAAGGTGGCGAGACAAAGTAGTGATGGCCTTGTAGGCCATAGGCCTTATTGATCTCTGCACCAGACAGGGTGCTCTTGCCAGCATGCCAACATGTACGCTGCGGCGTGTATGGGCTTCAGGAAGAAGTTTCCTCTGCTTGGAGCAACAGTGAAGTGGGCAGGGCAGTACGGATTTCTTCTCTCACATCTTCAAGCAGAGTCTGAACATCAGACATGGTGGAATTGTCTCCCTCAATCTGTGCAATGGCTACGGCTATAGGTTTTTGGAGTTTCAGGCTGCTTACCATTCTCTCCCAAAATACATCATCCAGGAGGATCCTCTTGATGGGGCTGTTCATATTGGCAGACTGTGATATGGCCATTTCTTGGAGAGACTCCTTCCCCTCCAGGAGACAAACATGATGACAACACCACCCCAATGGATGTTGCTGGGCAGCTTCAATGTGGTGCTCTTATTCTTCTCACTTTGCTTGGTGAGGTAGATTGCTGCTATAAGTTGATGACCCTTCACATACCTAACCATGGTCGGAGGGGCGTATGCTGGGCAAAGAACATTCAGAAATCTCTTCCAATACACGTTGCCTGTGAGCATCAGAGGTGAACCAGTTGCATACATAGCTCGAGCAAGACATTCATCAGCATTCTCCTTTACGTTCCTTCGATAGCTGTTGCTATCGATAAGGTGTTTGATTCATAATTTTCACCTTGAATAGAAGTAGAGGGACTTTTGTCAGAGATTGCTTGTTGTAAGTGGTGAGGGAACTTTATGCACTTGGCCAGATAATTCTGCATCTTTGTTGGATTCTTTACATATGATTTGGCACATTATTTATTTTTGTATTATATTTGTATTATTTAAACACACTTTCCTGTAGGCTACTATTTACTAGTTTACAAAAAATCATGAATGTCATGTAAACTATATTCACCCCACCCAGTATTATCATCAAAACTTACCAGAAAGCATGTAGTCCTTGGCTCAGACAGTGTAGTAGTGTAGGTTCAATAGCATCTCATAAGTGTGCAAGATCTTGAGAATCATGTGATGGAAGAATGCACTGTGCATACAGAGGGTTGCAACTCCATTGAATTGGGGATAGTTTAACCAAAATATGCCACAAGACCTAGAATTGCCTTATGTGTCCCTCAAAAAGGTTCACTGTTATAAGCTAACTTTTTTGATGAATTTAAGCAAAATTCCCAGGCTTGACTTCCCATGGAAATTTCCCGGAAAGTTTCCGATCCTTTGCAAACCTACTCATTGTATACTAAATTCAGCTAACCACCCACAGACTCTCACAGATAGGCACAGACAGGGGCTGCGTTTGGACAGGCAGCCTAATTCTGGTCTTTTGACCAATCTGATCAGCTCTGAAAAATATCAAATGTGAAAAGATCTGATGGGATTGACCAATTAGTGGAAAAAAGATCAGAATTGGTCTGCCTGTGTAAACACACACACTCACCCAATCACGCAGGGGGAAAGCAAATTATTCAACGGCAGTGCGTACACACACAAATCAATGCAATCTCAATTTAGTGACAATGATGATGGATCACATTTACATTGTGCTTGATATTGTATGAGGTATGAGGTATTGTATGAGGTAACTCGCTAGAGTGAAGGGTGGACTTTTCCCACAGGGCAAACATTTTGATGCAGATTAGATGCAGTCATTGTAAATAAGAATGTGTTCTTAACTGACTTGCCTAGTTAAATAAAGGTATACAAAAAAAACACAACAAAAATCAACAACCAAAAATCCTCCCCACACACACATACAGTCTCTCCCCACTGTTACCCCTCCCCACACACACACACACATACAGTCTCTCCCCACTGTTACCCCTCCCCACACACACATACAGTCTCTCCCCACTGTTACCCCTCCCCCCACACACACACACATACAGTCTCTCCCCACTGTTACCCCTCCCCACACACACATACAGTCTCTCCCCACTGTTACCCCTCCCCACACGCACACACACATACAGTCTCTCCCCACTGTTACCCCTCCCCACACACACATACAGTCTCTCCCCACTGTTACCCCTCCCCACACACACACACACATACAGTCTCTCCCCACTGTTACCCCCCCCCCACACACACACATACAGTCTCTCCCCACTGTTACCCCTCCCCCACACACACACACACACAGTCTCTCCCCACTGTTACCCCTCCCCCCCCACACACACACATACAGTCTCTCCCCACTGTTACCCCCCCCCCCACACACACACACACATACAGTCTCTCCCCACTGTTACCCCTCCCCCACACACACACACATACAGTCTCTCCCCACTGTTACCCCTCCCCACACACACACACACATACAGTCTCTCCCCACTGTTACCCCTCCCCACACACACACACACATACAGTCTCTCCCCACTGTTACCCCTCCCCACATACACATACAGTCTCTCCCCACTGTTACCCCTCCCCACACACACATACAGTCTCTCCCCACTGTTACCCCTCCCCACACACACACACATACAGTCTCTCCCCACTGTTACCCCTCCCCACACACACATACAGTCTCTCCCCACTGTTACCCCTCCCCACACACACATACAGTCTCTCCCCACTGTTACCCCTCCCCACACACACACACACATACAGTCTCTCCCCACTGTTACCCCTCCCCACATACACATACAGTCTCCCCCCCACTGTTACCCCTCCCCACACACACACACACAGTCTCTCCCCACTGTTACCCCTCCCCCCACACACACACATACAGTCTCTCCCCACTGTTACCCCTCCCCACACACACACACACATACAGTCTCTCCCCCACTGTTACCCCTCCCCACACACATACAGTCTCTCCCCACTGTTACCCCTCCCCACACACACACACACACACACACATACAGTCTCTCCCCACTGTTACCCCTCCCCACACACACATACAGTCTCTCCCCCACTGTCTCTGTGTATGGAAATCATTGTATTTGTGTTATTGATATTGTGTGACGTGTTAATTTGATAGTTTGGGTCTGTTTCCCTGTGAAGTCTGTGGTATTGGGTGGTTCCCACTGTCTGTGTTCTGTAGTGTCTTCAGTTCTGTAGATTTTTTCAAATGTATTCCCAGCTAAGAGTGAAGAACTCTTCAAAACATCAAAGAGAGGGAGAGAGAGTGAGAATGGGAGATGAGGGAAGAGAGAGACAGAGAGAAAGAGAGGGAGGGGTGTGCCCTGTATCTGGGTGCTGGTGTAGGCGAGAGAGGGAGACTGGGAGGAGAGGATGAGGGGGAGGGGCGAGAGCGCAAGAAAGCGAGAGAGACACAGGTATGGGAGGGGGATAGAGGGAAATAAACCAACCAGATGAAAGTGAGAGAGAGATTGGGCTGTTTGAACGTGCCAGAGGGGAAGAGAGAGAGGGAGAGGGACATTTTCAGGACTGGGGAAATAGAAGTGTTACTACTGGGTTGTGCTGCCTGGCGCTAGAAGATCGACATGGAGAATATGCATCGCCCCACAGCACACACATACACCGGACACCACGTAAAATGTGATTTTCAAAGGCCTCACTATCAGCGGTGATTTTTCCACTTCTCCCATTCCTTTTTTTATTTTTATTTTGCGCTGCCTCCTCTCTCCTTATTTCTCTGTGTGGATCCCCCCTCCCTCCCTCCACCACTTCTGTCACCCTCTCCATTTCCAAAGGAGGGATCTGTGAATCAAGTGCAACAGAAGAAGAACAGTAAGTGAAGCGCTTTTTCTGCATCCGAGGGAGACAGAGAGAGGTGCATGGGGGAATATTGCAAGGCAAGCAGACGAGAGCAGGGATTGTCTCAGGAAAGAATGGAGAGGGTTAGAGGGAGTTGCGGTTGCGGGTTGTTTATTCAAGTTACAGCGTTGATGTTGATGTGTCTAATTCATTGGTCACGTGGGTTGACGGAGAGTCACATCAATACTGTGACTAGAGGAATATACACAGGTAAATACCGTGCAGAGAGAAGATAAATGACAGAACAAGATGACAAAGAGATAAAGGAGGTGGTGAGAAGGCAGAAGACATAAGGGAGAGTTGGGCAACATTGACATTTTGGCAGCAGAATACTCTGATAGCAGTACATATATCACACATTCTCAGATGGAAAAAGGGACGGAAAGAGAAAGTGGGACCTTTTCTAGATGTAGTTCAGTGAAGGACACGAAGGTAGGATTGGCTTGAGATGGCAATTTGTGTAGGCAGTCCCACTGGAAGTGGTGTTCAGTACAAGGCATCAGCGAGGTGTTATTTACACACCCACCCACATCCATTGGCATGCATTAGTCTACTGAAGGCTGTTGTACCCATGCAGGGACGGTGATGGACTGCTGCACAGTCAAGGCAGCTGGTGAATGTGATTGGTACTCACTTCAGAAGACACAACCATTTGAAAAAACGTAGTCAATCACACAGTGGCAGTCATGATGTCATGATGCCAGGGGAACACTGCATAGGTAGAACTACCACGTATGATCTGCCACACAGAGACACCTGTCCATGTATTCCAACATGCACGTAGACATTCAGATACATCCATCCATCCATATGCACCTACACTATTGTACCCCTCCCCACACACACATAGTCTCTCCCCACTGTTACCCCTCCCCACACACACATAGTCTCTCCCCACTGTTACCCCTCCCCACACACACATAGTCTCTCCCCACTGTTACCCCTCCCCACACACACATAGTCTCTCCCCACTGTTACCCCTCCCCACACACACACATACAGTCTCTCCCCAATGTTACTTCTCCCCACACACACATACAGTCTCTCCCCACTGTTACCCCTCCCCACACACACATACAGTCTCTCCCCACAGTTACCCCTCCCCACACACACATACAGTCTCTCCCCCACTGTTACCCCTGCCCGACACACACATATACAGTCTCTCCCCACTGTTACCCCTCCCCACACAAATCAAATCAAATCAAATCAAATTTATTTATATAGCCCTCCCCACATCAGCTGATATCTCAAAGTGCTCTCAGAAACCCAGCCTAAAACCCCAAACAGCAAGCAATGCAGGTGTAGAAGCACGGTGGCTAGGAAAAACTCCCCCAAAAGCCAAAACCTAGGAAGAAACCTCCCCAGGAACCAGGCTATGTGGGGTGGCCAGTCCTCTTCTGGCTCCCCACACACATTATAACAGAACATCCCCAAGATGTTCAAATGTTCATAAATGACCAGCATGGTCCCCCATAATAATAAGGCAGAACAGTTGAAACTGTTAGCCCCAGCCCCAGGTGGACTGGGGACAGCAAGGAGTCATCATGTCCAAGTAGTCCTGGGGCATGGTCCATAGGGTCTCTCCCCAGTGTGAAACTGGAGCAGCAGCACGGCCAGGTGGACTGGGGACAGCAAGGACCCCTCATCATGTCAGGTAGTCCTGGGGCATGGTCCTAGGGCTCAGGTCCTCCGAGACACACAAGGAGAGAACTGTTACCCCTCCCACACACATTAGATTCACACAGGACACCGACATACAGGAGAAGTACTCCCCCATAACAAAGTCTCTCCCCACTGCCCCCCGACACATAAACTACTGCAGCATAAATACTGGAGGCTGAGACAGGAGGGGTCCCCACACACTGTGGCCCCACCCGAGGACACCCCCACAGGGCCAAACATAAGTCTCTCCCCACCCACCCTGCCAAAGCACAGCCCCCACACCACTGGAGGGATATCTTCAACCACCAACTTACCATCCTGAGACAAAGCTGAGTATAGCCCCAAAGATCTCCGCCACGGCACAACCCATAGGGGGGGGGGCCCCAACCCAGACAGGATGACCACATCAGTGAATCAACCCACTCAGGTGACGCACCCCCATCCAGGGACGGCCCACTGTTAGAGCCCCAGCAAGCCAGTGACTCAGCCCCTGTAATAGGGTTAGATGCAGTCTCTCCCCACACAGAGAATCCCAGTGGAAAGAGGTTAACCCTCCCCAGAGACAGCAACAGTGGTTCGTTTACCCCTCCCCAGAGCCTTTCCGTTCACCTTCCCACTCCTGGGCCAGACTACACTCAATCATATGACCCACTGAAGAGATGAGTCTTCAGTAAAGACTTAAAGGTTGAGACCGAGTTTGCTCTCTGACATGGGTAGGCAGACCGTTCCATAAAATGGAGCTCTATAGGAGAAAGCCCTGCCTCCAGCTGTTTGCTTAGAAATTCTAGGGACAATTAGGAGGCTCTCCCCACTGTCTTGTGACCACACATACAGTGTCTATGTTACCCCAGGACCAAATCAGAGAGATAGGTAGGAGCAAGCCCATGCAATGCTTTGTAGGTTAGCAGTAAAACCTTGAAATCAGCCCTTGCTTTGACAGGAAGCCAGTGTAGGGAGGCTAGCACTGGAGTAATATGATCAAATACAGTTTCTCCCCAACTGTTACCCCTCCCCCCACACACATACAGTTTCTCCCCAACTGTTACCCCTCCCTCCCTCCACACACATACAGTCTCTCCCCACTGTTACCCCTCCCCACACACACATACAGTCTCTCCCCACTGTTACCCCTCCCCACACACACACATATACAGTCTCTCCCCCACTGTTACCCCTCCCCTCACACACATATAGAGTCTCTCCCCACTGTTACTCCTCCCCACACACACATACAGTCTCTCCCGACTGTTACCCCTCCCCACACACACATACAGTCTCTCCCCACTGTTACCCCTCCCCCCACACATACAGTCTCTCCCCACTGTTACCCCTCCCCGCACACACATACAGTTTCTCCCCCACTGTTACCCCTCCCCCCCTCCCCACACACACACATACAGTCTCTCCCCCACTGTTACCCCTCCCCACACACACATACAGTCTCTCCCCACTGTTACCCCTCCCCACACACACATACAGTCTCTCCCCACTGTTACCCCTCCCCACACACACATACAGTCTCTGCCCCACTGTTACCCCTCCCCTCCCCACACACACACATACAGTCTCTCACCCACTGTTACCCCTCCCCACACACACATACAGTCTCTCCCCACTGTTACCCCTCCCCACACACACATACAGTCTCTCCCCCACTGTTACCCCTCCCCACACACACATACAGTCTCTCCCCACTGTTACCCCTCCCCACACACACATACAGTCTCTCCCCACTGTTACCCCTCCCCACACACACATGCAGTCTCTCCCCAACTGTTACCCCTCCCCCTACACACATACAGTCTCTCCCCACTGTTACCCCTCCTCACACACACATACAGTCTCTCCCCCACTGTTACCCCTCCCCACACACACATACAGTCTCTCCCCACTGTTACCCCTCCCCACACACACATACAGTCTCTCCCCACTGTTACCCCTCCCCACACACACATGCAGTCTCTCCCCAACTGTTACCCCTCCCCACACACACACATACAGTCTCTCCCCACTGTTACCCCTCCCCACACACACATACAGTCTCTCCCCACTGTTACCTCTCCCT
This sequence comes from Oncorhynchus masou masou, assembly GCF_036934945.1. Lineage (NCBI taxonomy): Eukaryota > Metazoa > Chordata > Actinopteri > Salmoniformes > Salmonidae > Oncorhynchus > Oncorhynchus masou. The sequence goes on along the minus strand of NC_088225.1, from coordinate 17,917,250 downwards.
CCCCACACACACATACAGTCTCTCCCCACTGTTACCCCTCCCCACACACACATACAGTCTCTCCCCACTGTTACCCCTCCCCACACACACATACAGTCTCTCCCCACTGTTACCCCTCCCCACACACACATACAGTCTCTCCCCACTGTTACCCCTCCCCACACACACATACAGTCTCTCCCCACTGTTACCCCTCCCCACACACACATACAGTCTCTGCCCCACTGTTACCCCTCCCCTCCCCACACACACATACAGTCTCTCCCCACTGTTACCCCTCCCCACACACACATACAGTCTCTCCCCACTGTTACCCCTCCCCACACACATACAGTCTCTCCCCACTGTTACCCCTCCCCACACACACATACAGTCTCTCCCCACTGTTACCCCTCCCCACACACACATACAGTCTCTCCCCACTGTTACCCCTCCCCCTACACACATACAGTCTCTCCCCACTGTTACCCCTCCCCACACACACATACAGTCTCTCCCCCACTGTTACCCCTCCCCACATACACATACAGTCTCTCCCCACTGTTACCCCCTCCCCACACACACATACAGTCTCTCCCCACTGTTACCCCTCCCCCCCACACACACATTCAGTCTCTCCCCACTGTTACCCCTCCCCCACACACACATACAGTCTCTCCCCACTGTTACCCCTCCTCACACACACATACAGTCTCTCCCCCACTGTTACCCCTGCCCCACACACACATACAGTCTCTCCCCACTGTTACCCCTCCCCACACACACATACAGTCTCTCCCCCACTGTTACCCCTCCCCCCACACACACATACAGTCTCTCCCCACTGTTACCCCTCCCCACACACACATACAGTCTCTCCCCACTGTTACCCCTCCCCACACACACATACAGTCTCTCCCCACTGTTACCCCTCCCCACACACACACATATACAGTCTCTCCCCCACTGTTACCCCTCCCCTCACACACATATAGAGTCTCTCCCCACTGTTACTCCTCCCCACACACACATACAGTCTCTCCCGACTGTTACCCCTCCCCACACACACATACAGTCTCTCCCCACTGTTACCCCTCCCTCCCCACACACACATACAGTCTCTCCCCACTGTTACCCCGCCCCACACACACATACAGTTTCTCCCCAACTGTTACCCCTCCCCACACACACACACATACAGTCTCTCCCCCACTGTTACCCCTCCCCACACACACATATACAGTCTCTCCCCCACTGTTACCCCTGCCCCACACACACACATAAAGCCTCCCCCCCACTGTTACCACTCCCCACACACACATACAGTCTCTCACCAACTGTTACCCCTCCCCACAGACACCTATAGTCTCTCCCCACTGTTACCCCTCCACACACACACATAAAGTCTCTCCCCCACTGTTACCACTCCCCACACACACATACAGTCTCTCCCCAAATGTTACCCCTCCCCACACACACATATAGTCTCTCCCCCACTGTTACCCCTCCCCCTACACACATACAGTCTCTCCCCAACTGTTACCCCTCCCCACACACACATACAGTCTCTCCCCAAATGTTACCCCTCCCCCTACACACATACAGTCTCTCCCCACTGTTACCCCTCCCCACACACACATACAGTCTCTCCCCACTGTTACCCCTCCCCACACACACATACAGTCTCTCCCCGCTGTTACCCCTCCCCACACACACATACAGTCTCTCCCCACTGTTACCCCTCCCCACACACACATATAGAGTCTCTCCCCCACTGTTACCCCTCCCCACACACACATACAGTCCCCCCCCCACTGTTACCCCTCCCCCCCTGTTACCCCTACACACATACAGTCTCTCCCCCCCTCCCCACTGTTACCCCTCCCCACACACATACAGTCTCTCCCCACTGTTACCCCTCCCCACACACACATACAGTCTCTCCCCACTGTTACCCCTCCCCACACACACATACAGTCTCTCCCCACTGTTACCCCTCCCCACCACACATACAGTCTCTCCCCACTGTTACCCCTCCCCACACACACATACAGTTTCTCCCCCACTGTTACCCCTCCCTCCCCACACACACATACAGTCTCTCCCCACTGTTACCCCTCCCCACACACACATACAGTCTCTCCCCACTGTTACCCCTCCCCACACACACATACAGTCTCTCCCCACTGTTACCCCTCCCCACACACACATACAGTCTCTCCCCACTGTTACCCCTCCCCACACACACATACAGTCTCTGCCCCACTGTTACCCCTCCCCCCCCACACACACACATACAGTCTCTCACCCACTGTTACCCCTCCCCACACACACATACAGTCTCTCCCCACTGTTACCCCTCCCCACACACACATACAGTCTCTCCCCCACTGTTACCCCTCCCCACATACACATACAGTCTCTCCCCACTGTTACCCCTCCCCACACACACATACAGTCTCTCCCCACTGTTACCCCCCCCACACACACACTGTTACCCCTCCCCACACACACATGCAGTCTCTCCCCAACTGTTACCCCTCCCACCACACACATACAGTCTCTCCCCACTGTTACCCCGCCCCACACACACATACAGTTTCTCCCCAACTGTTACCCCTCCCCACACACACACACATAAAGTCTCCCCCCCACTGTTACCACTCCCCACACACACATACAGTCTCTCACCAACTGTTACCCCTCCCCACACACACCTATAGTCTCTCCCCACTGTTACCCCTCCCACACACACATATACAGTCTCTCCCCCACTGTTACCCCTCCCCACACACACATACAGTCTCTCCCCAAATGTTACCCCTCCCCACACACACATATAGTCTCTCCCCCACTGTTACCCCTCCCCCTACACACATACAGTCTCTCCCCACTGTTACCCCTCCCCACACACACATACAGTCTCTCCCCCAATGTTACCCCTCCCCCTACACACATACAGTCTCTCCCCACTGTTACCCCTCCCCACACACACATACAGTCTCTCCCCACTGTTACCCCTCCCCACACACACATACAGTCTCTCCCCACTGTTACCCCTCCCCACACACACATACAGTCTCTCCCCACTGTTACCCCTCCCCACACACACATATAGTCTCTCCCCCACTGTTACCCCTCCCCACACACACATATACAGTCCCCCCCACTGTTACCCCTCCCCACTACACACATACAGTCTCTCCCCACTGTTACCCCTCCCCACACACACATACAGTCTCTCCCCACTGTTACCCCTCCCCACACACACATACAGTCTCTCCCCACTGTTACCCCTCCCCACACACACATACAGTCTCTCCCCACTGTTACCCCTCCCCACACACACATACAGTCTCTCCCCACTGTTACCCCTCCCCACACACACATACAGTCTCTCCCCACTGTTACCCCTCCCCTCCCCACACACACACACAGTCTCTCCCCCACTGTTACCCCTCCCCACACACACATACAGTCTCTCCCCCACTGTTACCCCTCCCCACACACACACATACAGTCTCTCCCCCACTGTTACCCCTCCCCACACACACATACAGTCTCTCCCCACTGTTACCCCTCCCCACACACACACATACAGTCTCTCCCCACTGTTACCCCTCCCCACACACACACATACAGTCTCTCCCCACTGTTACCCCTCCCCCCCACACACACATACAGTCTCTCCCCACTGTTACCCCTCCCCACACACACATACAGTCTCTCCCCCACTGTTACCCCTCCCCACATACACATACAGTCTCTCCCCACTGTTACCCCTCCCCACACACACATACAGTCTCTCCCCACTGTTACCCCTCCCTCCCCACACACACATACAGTCTCTCCCCACTGTTACCCCTCCCCACACACACATACAGTCTCTCCCCAAATGTTACCCCTCCCCCCACACACACATACAGTCTCTCCCCACTGTTACCCCTCCCCACACACACATACAGTCTCTCCCCACTGTTACCCCTCCCCCCCACACACACATACAGTCTCTCCCCACTGTTACCCCTCCCCACACACACACATACAGTCTCTCCCCACTGTTACCCCTCCCCACACACACACATATACAGTCTCTCCCCCACTGTTACCCCTCCCCTCACACACATATAGTCTCTCCCCACTGTTACCCCTCCCCACATACACATACAGTCTCTCCCCACTGTTACCCCTCCCCACACACACATACAGTCTCTCCCCACTGTTACCCCTCCCTCCCCCCACACACATACAGTCTCTCCCCACTGTTACCCCGCCCCACACACACATACAGTCTCTCCCCACTGTTACCCCTCCCCCCACACATACAGTCTCTCCCCACTGTTACCCCTTCCCCACACACACATACAGTCTCTCCCTAAATGTTACCCCTCCCCACACACACATACAGTCTCTCCCCACTGTTACCCCTCCCCCCACACATACAGTCCCCCCCACTGTTACCCCTCCCCCTACACACATATAGTCTCTCCCCACTGTTACCCCTCCCCACACACATACAGTCTCTCCCCCACTGTTACCCCTCCCCACACACACACATACAGTCTCTCCCCACTGTTACCCCTCCCCACACACACATACAGTCTCTCCCCACTGTTACCCCTCCCCACACACACATACAGTCTCTCCCCACTGTTACCCCTCCCCCCACACATACAGTCTCTCCCCACTGTTACCCCTCCCCACACACACATACAGTCTCTCCCTAAATGTTACCCCTCCCCACACACACATACAGTCTCTCCCCACTGTTACCCCTCCCCACACACACACATACAGTCTCTCCCCACTGTTACCCCTCCCCACACACACATACAGTCTCTCCCCACTGTTACCCCTCCCCCCACACATACAGTCTCTCCCCACTGTTACCCCTCCCCACACACACATACAGTCTCTCCCCCAACTGTTACCCCTCCCCCCACACACATACCATCTCTCCCCACTGTTACTTCTCCCCACACACACATGCAGTCTCTCCCCAACTGTGACCCCTCCCCACACACACATACCATCTCTCCCCACTGTTACTTCTCCCCACACACACATACAGTCTCTCCCCAACTGTGACCCCTTCCCACACACACATACAGTCTCTCCCCACTGTTACCCCACCCCACACACACATACAGTTTCTCCCCAACTGTTACCCCTCCCCACACACACACACATACAGTCTCTCCCCCACTGTTACCCCTCCCCACACACACATATACAGTCTCTCCCCCACTGTTACCACTCCCCACACACACATACAGTCTCTCACCAACTGTTACCCCTCCCCACACACACCTATAGTTTCTCCCCACTGTTACCCCTCCCCACACACACATACAGTCTCTCCCCAAATGTTACCACTCCCCACACACACCTATAGTCTCTCCCCACTGTTACCCCTCCCCCTACACACATACAGTCTCTCCCCAACTGTTACCACTCCCCACACACACATACAGTCTCTCACCAACTGTTACCCCTCCCCACACACACATACAGTCTCTCCCCAACTGTGACCCCTCCCCACACACACATACCATCTCTCCCCACTGTTACTTCTCCCCACACACACATACAGTCTCTCCCCAACTGTGACCCCTTCCCACACACACATACAGTCTCTCCCCAACTGTTACCCCTCCCCACACACACATACAGTTTCTCCCCAACTGTTACCCCTCCCCACACACACACACATACAGTTTCTCCCCCACTGTTACCCCTCCCCACACACACATATACAGTCTCTCCCCACTGTTACCCCTCCCCCTACACACATACAGTCTCTCCCCAACTGTTACCACTCCCCACACACACATACAGTCTCTCACCAACTGTTACCCCTCCCCACACACACATACAGTCTCTCCCCACTGTTACCCCTCCCCCACACACATACAGTCTCTCCCCAACTGTTACCACTCCCCACACACACATACAGTCTCTCACCAAATGTTACCCCTCCCCACACACACATATAGTCTCTCCCCCACTGTTACCCCTCCCCCTACACACATACAATCTCTCACCAACTGTTACCCCTCCCCACACACACATACAGTCTCTCCCCACTGTTACCCCTCCCCACACACACATATAGAGTCTCTCCCCCACTGTTACCCCTCCCCACACACACATACAGTCCCCCCCCACTGTTACCCCTCCCCCTACACACATACAGTCTCTCCCCACTGTTACCCCTCCCCACACACATACAGTCTCTCCCCACTGTTACCCCTCCCCCCACACATACAGTCTCTCCCCACTGTTACCCCTCCCCACACACACTTACAGTCTCTCCCTAAATGTTACCCCTCCCTCCCCACACACACATACAGTCTCTCCCTAAATGTTACCCCTCCCCACACACACATACAGTCTCTCCCTAAATGTTACCCCTCCCCACACACACATACAGTCTCTCCCTAAATGTTACCCCTCCCCACACACACATACAGTCTCTCCCTAAATGTTACCCCTCCCCACACACACATACAGTCTCTCCCTAAATGTTACCCCTCCCCACACACACATACAGTCTCTCCCTAAATGTTACCCCTCCCCACACACACATACAGTCTCTCCCTAAATGTTACCCCTCCCCACACACACATACAGTCTCTCCCCAGTGTTTCCCCTCCCCACACACACATACAGTCTCTCCCCACTGTTACCCCTCCCCACACACACATACAGTCTCTCCCCACTGTTACCCCTCCCCACACACACATACAGTCTCTCCCCCAACTGTTACCCCTCCCCCCACACACATACCATCTCTCCCCCAACTGTTACCCCTCCCCACACACACATACAGTCTCTCCCCCAACTGTTACCCCTCCCCACACACACATACAGTCTCTCCCCCAACTGTTACCCCTCCCCCCACACACATACAGTCTCTCCCTAAATGTTACCCCTCCCTCCCCACACACACATACAGTCTCTCCCCAGTGTTACCCCTCCCCACACACACATACAGTCTCTCCCCACTGTTACCCCTCCCCACACACACATACAGTCTCTCCCCCACTGTTTCTATTATAAGGCCTTGTAATAATCCTAATAATAACACAGCCTTATAATAATACAGCCATATAATAATGTAGCCTTATAATATTTTAAGGCTGTATTATTATAAGGATGTATTATTATAAGGATTATTACAAGGTTGTACTATTATAAGGATTATTACAAGGTTGTACTATTATAAGGACTATTATAAGGATTATTACAAGGTTGTATTATTATAAGGATTATTACAAGGTTGTATTATTATAACGATTATTTTTAAGTTGGATTATTATAAGGCTACATTATTATATGGCTGTATTATTATAAGGCTGTGTTATTATTAGGATTATTACAAGGCTGTATTATTATAAGGATTATTACAAGGTTGTATTATTATAAGAATTATTATAAGGCTGTGTTATTATAAGGATTATTACAAGGCTCTATTATTATAAGGATTATTATTATAAGGCTGTGTTATTATAAGGATTTTTACAAGGCTGTATTATTATAAGGATGGATTATTATAAGGATTATTACAAGGTTGTATTATTATAAGGATTATTACAAGGTCGTATTATTATAAGGATTATTACAAGGTTGTATTATTATAAGAATTATTATAAGGCCGTGTTATTATAAGGCTGTGTTATTATAAGGATTATTACAAGGCTGTATTATTATAAGGATTATTACAAGGCTGTATTATTACAACGATTATTTTTAAGTTGGATTATTATAAGGCTACATTATTATATGGCTGTATTATTATAAGGCTGTGTTATTATTAGGATTATTACAAGGCTGTATTATTATAAGGATTATTGCAAGGTTGTATTATTATAAGAATTATTATAAGGCTGTGTTATTATAAGGATTATTACAAGGCTGTATTATTATAAGGATTATTACAAGGCTGTATTATTATAACGATTATTATAAAGTTGGATTATTATAAGGCTACATTATTATATGGCTGTATTATTATAAGGATTATTACAAGGTTGTATTATTATAAGAATTATTATAAGGCTGTGTTATTATAAGGATTATTACAAGGCTGTATTATTATAAGGATTATTACAAGGTTGTATTTTTATAAGAATTATTATAAGGCTGTGTTATTATAAGGCTGTGTTATTATAAGGCTGTGTTATTATAAGGATTATTATGAGGTTGTATTATTATCAGAATTATTATAAGGCTGTGTTATTATAAGGCTGTGTTATTATAAGGCTGTATTATTATAAGACTGTGTTATTATAAGGCTGTGTTATTATAAGGATTATTATGAGGTTGTTTTATAAGGACCTTCTTCAGATGGAAGCACACGGTTGGTCTGCTCTGTCCCTGTCATTATCTGATTCTTTCTATAGATGTCTTTGTCTGATGTTCTTCCTCCATCATATCAGCCATTGGAGGAAACACTGATCACTGGGTGTTGATGGGTCATTGTACTGGGCACATTTAATTACACACAAGCCTTGATGATGCAGCAAGAGGCTGAGAGAAAGGGAGGGAGGGAGGGAGCCTGTACCTCATAAAGCAGAAGAGAAAGTTACACTGTTGATTCAACTATTGATAGGGACCAGATTTAGGGAAGATATTTGGACACAGACGTCATGCGCAGGCACACACACACACACACACACACACACACACACACACACACACACACACACACACACACACACACACACACACACACACACACACACACACACACACACACACACACACACACACACACACACACACTCTGTGTGTTTTTTATATGTGCATATTAGCTGTGGGTGGGTGGCGGGAGAGATGAGAGGATGACAGAGTGGATAATCAGAGGCACACAAAGGGAGATCTAAAATTAGCCTCAATGGTGAGAGCGATTGACAAATGACAAAACTGGAATGACACTGACATTCCTTTGCCCAACATGTAGAAACATCTCCTCTGCCTTTCTCTCTCCACTCCCACTACTGTACAGTATGTGTGTGTATTTCTGAGTGTGTGTTTGATACAAGGATGTATTGCTGGGTAGCCTAGCAGTGAAGAATGTTGGGCCAGTAACCGAAAGGTCACTGGTTCAAATCCCCGAGGTGACGAGGAGAAAAATCAGTCAATGTGCCCTTTAGCAAGTCACTTAAACCTAATTACTCCTGTAAGTTGCTCTGGATACGGGCATCTGCTAAATGACTAACATGGAAATGTTAAAGGGTACTCCTGTACTTTTGTAAACTCTTTAGCCAGTCGTTCTGAAAGTCGCACTCACCAGCAAAAAGTGGTCCCCTAATATTGCGTACTACATCACATATGTGCAGATATGTGCACCATGTCATAGCTCTCTCTCTCTCTGCTGTGGGTGCATCATGTGCATCTTGCTAGCTGTCACTCATGGCGAGGGGCTGAAGCTCGTTGGTTGAACTGGAATTGCTAGGGGGCCGGCCCACGTAGGGGAAATGGCACAGCACTGCTTCCAGTTAAACTGTTGCTTTCAAACTAGGCATTTCGTACAGTAATTATGCTCATACATTATGCATGTGATGACACATCCATCCCTGCTGACTGTGTGTCAGTGTTCCTGACGTAGAGCCCAGTGTCGGTGCTGCTCCCTGCTGACTGTGTGTCAGTGTTCCTGACGTAGAGCCCAGTGTCGGTGCTGCTCCCTGCTGACTGTGTGTCAGTGTTCCTGACGTAGAGCCCAGTGTCGGTGCTGCTCCCTGCTGACTGTGTGTCAGTGTTGCTGACGTAGAGCCCAGTGTCGGTGTGCTCCCTGCTGACTGTGTGTCAGTGTTCCTGACCCCAGTGTCGGTGCTGCTCCCTGCTGACTGTGTGTCAGTGTTGCTGACGTAGAGCCCAGTGTCGGTGCTGCTCCCTGCTGACTGTGTGTCAGTGTTCCTGACGTAGAGCCCAGTGTCGGTGCTGCTCCCTGCTGACTGTGTGTCAGTGTTGCTGACGTAGAGCCCAGTGTCGGTGCTGCTCCCTGCTGACTGTGTGTCAGTGTTCCTGACGTAGAGCCCAGTGTCGGTGCTGCTCCCTGCTGACTGTGTGTCAGTGTTCCTGACGTAGAGCCCAGTGTCGGTGCTGCTCCCTGCTGACTGTGTGTCAGTGTTGCTGACGTAGAGCCCAGTGTCGGTGCTGCTCCCTGCTGACTGTGTGTCAGTGTTGCTGACGTAGAGCCCAGTGTCGGTGCTGCTCCCTGCTGACTGTGTGTCAGTGTTCCTGACGTAGAGCCCAGTGTCGGTGCTGCTCCCTGCTGACTGTGTGTCAGTGTTGCTGACGTAGAGCCCAGTGTCGGTGCTGCTCCCTGCTGACTGTGTGTCAGTGTTCCTGACGTAGAGCCCAGTGTCGGTGCTGCTCCCTGCTGACTGTGTGTCAGTGTCCCTGACGTAGAGCCCAGTGTCGGTGCTGCTCCCTGCTGACTGTGTGTCAGTGTTCCTGACGTACCCAGTGTCGGTGCTGCTCCCTGCTGACTGTGTGTCAGTGTTCCTGACGTAGAGCCCAGTGTCGGTGCTGCTCCCTGCTGACTGTGTGTCAGTGTTCCTGACGTAGAGCCCAGTGTCGGTGCTGCTCCCTGCTGACTGTGTGTCAGTGTTGCTGACGTAGAGCCCAGTGTCGGTGCTGCTCCCTGCTGACTGTGTGTCAGTGTTCCTGACGTAGAGCCCAGTGTCGGTGCTGCTCCCTGCTGACTGTGTGTCAGTGTTGCTGACGTAGAGCCCAGTGTCGGTGCTGCTCCCTGCTGACTGTGTGTCAGTGTTCCTGACGTAGAGCCCAGTGTCGGTGCTGCTCCCTGCTGACTGTGTGTCAGTGTTGCTGACGTAGAGCCCAGTGTCGGTGCTGCTCCCTGCTGACTGTGTCAGTATGTGGGAATACCGTCCTCAAAATGTCTTTGTTCCTCAAGTGGTCCTCTCATGCCATGACGTCAATACGCTAAGCTGAAATACTCTTATTAGGTAGGAGTGTGGCTGTACTTACCGCCTACACACCACTACTCAGCACTAGATTAATTACACACACAGCTGCACACACTCATATTGATTGGCAGACAAAGTGAGCCGTTTATATTGTGACGAACAGTGACTCAATGACTGTCAAACATCATGCTCATACTGATCAAGTCACACACAGACCAGGACTTCACTTTTATTTTTTATTTTACCTTTATTTTACTAGGCAAGTCAGTTAAGAACAAATTCTTATTTACAATGACGGCCTAGGAACAGTGGGTTAACTGCCTGTTCCGGGGCAGAACGACAGATTTGTACCTTGTCAGCTCGGGGGTTTGTACTTGCAACCTTCCGGTTACTAGTCCAACGCTCTAACCACTAGGCTACCCTGATTGTTTGAGAAACTGACCATTAATTATCAAGAAATTGAGAAAGCCAGGTCGATAGTAGCCAAGTCAAACATCTAGGAAGAACCCTTGAGAGGATGGAGGCTCTAGAGGGGAGTCCACCCTCTTCTGGTTGGCTGCGTTGAAGTTTTGAGTAGATTATGACCATAAAAGGCTATCAAAGACTGGCAGAGCCTGGAATATCACTGGGAAGGCCAGGTTAAGGGTAGAGACAGCATACAGGACAGGAGACAGGGTAGGAGAGGCACCTCAGGACTGGAAGCAGGGAAGCAGGGTAGGAGAGGCACCTCAGGACTGGAGGCTGGGAGGCAGAGTAGGAGAGGCACCTCAGGACTGGAGGCAGGGAGGCAGAGTAGGAGAGGCACCTCAGGACTGGAGGCAGGGAGGCAGAGTAGGAGAGGCACCTCAGGACTGGAGGCAGGGAGGCAGGGTAGGAGAGGCACCTCAGGACTGGAGGCAGGGAGGCAGAGTAGAAGAGGCACCTCAGGACTGGAGGCAGGGAGGCAGAGTAGGAGAGGCACCTCAGGACTGGAGGCAGGGAGGCAGAGTAGGAGAGGCACCTCAGGACTGGAGGCAGGGAGGCAGAGTAGGAGAGGCACCTCAGGACTGGAGGCAGGGAGGCAGAGTAGAAGAGGCACCTCAGGACTGGAGGCAGGGAAGCAGAGTAGGAGAGGCACCTCAGGACTGGAGGCAGAGTAGGAGAGGCACTTCAGGACTGGAGGCAGAGTAGGAGAGGCACCTCAGGACTGGAGGCAGAGTAGGAGAGGCACCTCAGGACTGGAGGCAGAGTAGGAGAGGCACCTCAGGACTGGAGGCAGGGAGGCAGAGTAGGAGAGGCACCTCAGGACTGGAGGCAGGGAAGCAGAGTAGGAGAGGCACCTCAGGACTGGAGACAGAGTAGGAGAGGCACCTCAGGACTGGAGGCAGAGGAGGAGAGGCACCTCAGGACTGGAGGCAGAGGAGGAGAGGCACCTCAGGACTGGAGGCAGAGGAGGAGAGGCACCTCAGGACTGGAGGCAGAGTAGGAGAGGCACCTCAGGACTGGAGACAGAGTAGGAGAGGCACCTCAGGACTGGAGACAGAGTAGGAGAGGCACCTCAGGACTGGAGACAGAGTAGGATAGGCACCTCAGGACTGGAGACAGAGTAGGAGAGGCACCTCAGGACTGGAGACAGAGTAGGAGAGGCACATCAGGACTGGAGGCTCAGCACCAGGCTGGTAGGTATGGGTTTACCTTGGGAGCTGGATGGTAGCCAAAGGGACTCCAGTGGGACCAACAACTGATGTAGAGATGGCAATCAATAGACTGATGAATTCACTGAGTAACCAAGCAGCGAATGGACATGGCTTTCATGTCTATTTCTGTTTTCCATGAAGGCAGTGGAGGTCCTGTAAAGGCTTCTGATGAGCCACTGTTTTTCTGAGTCACTGACTTAATATTCAGCCTGCGTTGGCAGGGAAATACCAGTCATTGAACTCTGTTCTGAAATGTGTCAGACTTGACACAGCAGCAACACATGGTTAACACATCCACTGAGGATTATATCTCTTTACATGGATTAAAGATGCCAGATGTTTCAATATCTCTCAAAAATGAGTTTGAATGTAATTTTGCTTATGTAACGTTTACGTTCACTCTCTACAGGCATCTGCTTACCTGCCTTGAACAAGGAGGTTTTGAGTTACCTTACTGTAGTCCATGTTGTTTAGACAGATCAATGCAGGTAATGCTCTTTCAGATGTCTTTTCGAGAAGAAACATGATTCTAACTACATCTGGTCTTCCTTTCCTTCATCTCTGTTCTGTCTGTCCCTCCTTTCATGGCCTCTCACCCCCTCACACTCAATAAGACATTGTTCCATGTTGCCCTCCTGCCTCTCTCGCCTGGTGTGTTTGTTCAAGTGCAGAGAAGGCAGGATGACTTCCTCTTCAGTATTTGCTATGTTGCTCTGGGGGGATAGTTCATAACTCCAGATTTAGCCCACTCGTTTACTCTCTCTCTCTCTCTCTCTCTCTCTCTCTCTCTCTCTTCTCCTCCTGCCCGCGGTAAACGACTGACCTGGGACAGACAGCCTCCCCTGTGCTCTGTCCTACTTCAGTATTGTCCTTTCTCTCTTCCTCTCTCTCCTCCTGATTCCTGATACCTCCTCTCTCTCCTCCTGATTCCCGATACCTCCTCTCTCTCTTCCTGATTCCTGATACCTCCTCTCTCTCCTCCTGATTCCTGATACCTCCTCTCTCTCCTCCTGATTCCTGATACCTCCTCTCTCTCCTCTTGATTCCTGATACCTCCTCTCTCTCCTCCTGATTCCTGATACCTCCTCCCTCTCCTCCTGATTCCTGATACCTCCTCTCTCTCTTCCTGATTCCTGATACCTCCTCTCTCTCCTCCTGATTCCTGATACCTCCTCTCTCTCCTCCTGATTCCCGATACCTCCTCTCTCTCTTCCTGATTCCTGATACCTCCTCTCTCTCCTCCTGATTCCTGATACCTCCTCTCTCTCCTCCTGATTCCTGATACCTTCTCTCTCTCCTCCTGATTCCTGATACCTCCTCTCTCTCCTCCTGATTCCCGATACCTCCTCTCTCTCCTCCTGATTCCTGATACCTCCTCTCTCTCCTCCTGATTCCTGATACCTCCTCTCTCTCCTCCTGATTCCTGATACCTCCTCTCTCTCCTCCTGATTCCCGATACCCCCTCTCTCTCCTCTTGATTCCTGATACCTCCTCTCTCTCCTCCTGAGTCCTGATACCTCCTCTCCTTCTGATTCCCGATACCTCCTCTCCTTCTGATTCCTGATACCTCCTCTCTCTCCTCTTGATTCCTGATACCCCTCTCTCTCCTCTTGATTCCTGATACCTCCTCTCTCTCCTCCTGAGTCCTGATACCTCCTCTCTCTCCTCTTTATTCCTGATACCTCCTCTCTCTCCTCTTGATTTTGATAACACCTCTCTTTCCTCCTGATTCCTGATACCTCCTCTCTCTCCTCTTGATTCCTGATACCTCCTCACTCTCTCTCTCTCTCTCTCTCTCTCTCTCTCTCTCTCTCTCTCTCTCTCTCTCTCTCTCTCAATTAGAGGGAGGCATTGGTCAGAGTCTCCCATGCTGCCGGGATTGGCTGGGGGTTTATTAGTGTTAATTGTTCCATCGGGAGGCAGGGTGGGAAAGAGCGGGATGCAAGTTTTCCCAGCAGTCACCACTGCATCATCAAAGTGGAGCTATTTATAGAAGCAGATATTTGGTGGAGAAGCTGGCCCAGCCCGGGACAGTGATCACAGCCTAAGGCAGGGGGGCTGAGGGCCGTAAAGAGCAGTAACAGCAGGATCAGCAGCCCCTATGGATCATTACAATGAGGACAGCTTGATTCTTCCTGTTTAATGCGTACCCTTATTTGACCAGGTAAGTTGATAGAGGCCTGTAGTGGAGCAAGCAATGCTAAGAGGCTACTTCACATACAGTCAGTACACTCTGTGTGTGTCAGCACTTACACTTTACAGCGATGAACCTATGTGTTAGCATAGCTTCTGTCAGCCTCTACAGGGGGTACCCCCATTGTCACACCATACTAGAACTTCTGTCAGACCTTATAGTGGAGCTTCCTGACTGAAAAATGGCAGTTGTGGTTCCCTCAAATCCGAATATGTTCAGATGAGGAAATGACGTCATCATTTAGTTAGTCATTAAATCTATTGGCTTTCCCACCGCCTCATCATCAGGGAACTCTTGTCCTTGGATCAGAGCTGCTAGTGTCAGTGTGTGTGTGACCGTGACTGTGTGTGATCGTGGCTGTGTGTGACCGTGTGTGTGTGTGTGCGGCTGTGGGTTAAGAACTAGTGTTGGAGGATTATAAAGTTTAGCAGTGATGATGAATTTGTGGTGTGCGGGCCTGATATAGTAACAGTGGAGGGGCTATGCTGTGGCAGTATTTATAGTAACAGTAGAGGGGCTGTGCTGTGGCAGTATTTATGGTAACATTGGATGGGGCTGTGCTGTGGCAGTATTTATAGATAGTATGTATAGTAACAGTGGAGGGGCTGTGCTGTGGCAGTATTTATAGGTAGTATTTATAGTAACAGTGAAGGGGCTGTGCTGTGGCAGTATTTATAGTAACATTGGAGGGGTTTTTCTCTGGCAGTATTTGTAGTAACAGTGGAGGGGCTGTGCTGTGGCAGTATTTATAGTAACATTGGATGGGGCTGTGCTGTGGCAGTATTTATAGGTAGTATTTATAGTAACAGTGGAGGGGCTGTGCTGTGGCAGTATTTATAGATAGTATGTATAGTAACAGTGGAGGGGCTGTGCTGTGGCAGTATTTATAGGTAGTATTTATAGTAACAGTGGAGGGGCTGTGCTGTGGCAGTAGTTATTGGTAGTATTTATAGTAACAGTGGAGGGGCTGTGCTGTGGCAGTATTTATGGTAACAGTGGAGGGGCTGTGCTGTGGCAGTATTTATAGTAACATTGGAGGGGCTGTGCTGTGGCAGTATTTATAGTAACAGTGGAGGGGCTGTGCTGTGGCAGTATTTATAGTAACAGTGGAGGGGCTGTGCTGTGGCAGTATTTATTGCAACAGTGGTGGGGCTGTGCTGTGGCAGTACTTATAGGTAGTATTTATAGTAACATTGGAGGGGGCTGTGCTGTGGCAGTATTTATAGTAACAGTGGAGGGGCTGTGCTGTGGCAGTACTTATATGTAGTATTTATAGTAACAGTGGAGGGGCTGTGGCTTTCTCTGGCAGTATTTGTAGTAGCAGTGGAGGGGCTGTGCTGTGGCAGTATTTATAGTAACAGTAGAGGGGCTGTGCTGTGGCAGTATTTATGGTAACAGTGGAGGGGCTGTGCTGTGGCAGTATTTATAGTAACATTGGAGGGGCTGTGGCAGTATTTATAGTATCAGTGGAGGGGTTTTTCTCTCGCAGTATTTGTAGTAACAGTGGAGGGGCTGTGCTGTGGCAGTATTTATAGTAACATTGGATGGGGCTGTGCTGTGGCAGTATTTATAGATAGTATGTATAGTAACAGTGGAGGGGCTGTGCTGTGGCAGTATTTATAGGTAGTATTTATAGTAACAGTGGAGGGGCTGTGCTGTGGCAGTAGTTATTGGTAGTATTTATAGTAACAGTGGAGGGGCTGTGCTGTGGCAGTATTTATAGTAACAGTGGAGGGGCTGTGCTGTGGCAGTATTTATAGCAACAGTGGAGGGGCTGTGCTGTGGCAGTATTTATAGAAACAGTGGAGGGGCTGTGCTGTGGCAGTATTTATAGCAACAGTGGTGGGGCTGTGCTGTGGCAGTATTCATAGTAATTTCGGGGGGGGGTCTGTGCAGTGGTAGTATTTATAGGTTGTATTTATAGTAACAGTGGAGGGGCTGTGGCAGTTTTTATAGTAACAGTGGAGGGGCTGTGCTGTGGCAGTATTTATAGTAACAGTGGAGGGGCTGTGCTGTGGCAGTATTTATAGTAACAGTGGTGGGGCTGTGCTGTGACAGTATTTATAGTAACAGTGGAGGGGCTGTGCTGTGGCAGTATTTATAGTAACAGTGGAGGGGCTGTGCTGTGGCAATATTTATTTCAACAGTGGAGGGGCTGTGCTGTGGCAGTATTTATAGTAACAGTGGTGGGGCTGTGCTGTGACAGTATTTATAGTAACAGTGGAGGGGCTGTGCTGTGGCAGTATTTATAGTAACAGTGGAGGGGCTGTGCTGTGGCAATATTTATTTCAACAGTGGTGGGGCTGTGCTGTGGCAGTATTTATAGTAACAGTGGTGTGGCAGTATTTATAGTAACTGTTGTTATGCTGTGCTGTGGCAGTACTTATAGGTAGTATTTATAGTAACATTGGAGGGGCTGTGCTGTGGCAGTATTTATAGTAACAGCGGAGGGTCTGTGCTGTGGCAGTATTTATAGCAACAGTGGTGAGGCTGTGCTGTGGCAGTATTTATAGGTAGTATTTATAGTAACATTGGAGGGGGGCTGAGCTGTGGCAGTATTTATAGTAACATTGGATGGGGCTGTGCTGTGGCAGTATTTATAGATATTATTTATAGTATCAGTGGAGGGGCTGTTCTGTGGCAGTATTTATAGTAACATTGGATGGGGCTTTGCTGTGGCAGTATTTATAGGTAGTATTTATAGTAACAGTGGAGGGGCTGTGCTGTGACAGTATTTATAGTAACAGTGGAGGGGCTGTGCTGTGGCAGTATTTATAGTAACAGTGGAGGGGCTGTGCTGTGATGTGGCAGTATTTATAGTAACAGTGGTGGGGCTGTGCTGTGGCAGTATTTATAGTAACAGTGGAGGGGCTGTGCTGTGGCAGTATTTATAGGTAGTATTTATAGTAACAGTGGTGGGGCTGTGCTGTGACAGTATTTATAGTAACAGTGGAGGGGCTGTGCTGTGGCAGTATTTATAGTAACAGTGGAGGGGCTGTTCTGTTTCAATATTTATAGCAACAGTGGTGAGGCTGTGCTGTGGCAGTATTTATAGTAACAGTGTTGGGGCTGTGCTGTGGCAGTATTTATAGTAACTGTTGTTATGCTGTGCTGTGGCAGTAGTTATAGGTATAATTTATAGTAACATTGGAGGGGGGCTATGCTGTGGCAGTATTTATAGTAACAGTGGAGGGGCTGTGCTGTGGCAGTATTTATTGTAACAGTGGAGGGGCTGTGCTGTGGCAGTATTTATAGCAACAGTGGTGGGGCTGTGCTGTGGCAGTATTTATAGTAACATTGGAGGGGCTGTGCTGTGGCAGTATTTATAGTAACATTGGAGGGGCTGTGCTGTAGCAGAATTTATAGTAACAGTGGAGGGGCTGTGCTGTGGCAGTATTTAGTATTTATAGTAACATTGGAGGGGCTGTGCTGTGGCAGTATTTATAGTAACAGTGGAGGGGCTGTGCTGTGGCAGTATTTATAGTAACAGTGGAGGGGCTGTGCTGTGGCAGTATTTATAGCAACAGTGGTGGGGCTGTGCTGTGGCAGTATTTATAGCAACAGTGGTGGGGCTGTGCTGTGGCAGTATTTATAGCAACAGTGGTGGGGCTGTGCTGTGGCAGTACTTATAGGTAGTATTTATAGTAACATTGGAGGGGGGCTGTGCTGTGGCAGTATTTATAGTAACAGTGTGGCAGTATTTATAGTAACAGTGGAGGGGCTGTGCTGTGGCAGTATTTATAGTAACAGTTGTGGGGCTGTGGTGTGGCAGTATTTATAGAAACAGTGGAGGGGCTGTGCTGTGGCAGTATTTATAGTAACAGTTGTGGGGCTGTGGTGTGGCAGTATTTATAGAAACAGTGGAGGGGCTGTGCTGTGGCAGTATTTACAGAAACAGTGGTGGGGCTGTGCTGTGGCAGTATTTATAGTAACAGTGGTGGGGCTGTGCTGTGGCAGTATTTATAGTAACAGTGGTGGGGCTGTGCTGTGGCAGTATTTATAGTAACAGTGGTGGGGCTGTGCTGTGGCAGTATTTATAGTAACTGTTGTTATGCTGTGCTGTGGCAGTACTTATAGGTAGTATTTATAGTAACATTGGAGGGGGGCTATGCTGTGGCAGTATTTATAGAAACAGTGTAGGGGCAGTGCTGTGGCAGTATTTATAGTAACAGTGGTGGGGCTGTGCTGTGGCAGTATTTATAGTAACTGTTGTTATGCTGTGCTGTGGCAGTACTTATAGGTAGTATTTATAGTAACTGTGGATGGGCTGTGCTGTGGCAGTATTTATAGGTAGTATTTATAGTAACAGTGGAGGGGCAGTGCTGTGGCAGTATTTATAGTAACAGTGGAGGGGCTGTGCTGTGGCAGTACTTAGAAGTAGTATTTATAGTAACAGTGGAGGTGTTGTGCTGTGGCAGTACTTAGAAGTAGTATTTATAGTAACAGTGGAGGGGCTGTGCTGTGGCAGTACTTCTAGGTAGTTTTTAGAGTAACAGTGGAAGGGCTGTGCTGTGGCAGTATTTATAGTAACGGCGGAGGGGCTGTGCTGTGGCAGTATTTATAGTAACAGTGGAGGGGCTGTGCTGTGGCAGTATTTATAGCAACAGTGGTGGGGCTGTGCTGTGGCAGTATTCATAGTAATTGGGGGGGGGTCTGTGCAGTGGTAGTATTTATAGGTTGTATTTATAGTAACAGTGGAGGGGCTGTGGCAGTTTTTATAGTAACAGTGGAGGGGCTGTGCTGTGGCAGTATTTATAGTAACAGTGGAGGGGCTGTGCTGTGGCAGTGTTTATAGTAACAGTGGTGGGGCTGTGCTGTGACAGTATTTATAGTAACAGTGGAGGGGCTGTGCTGTGGCAGTATTTATAGTAACAGTGGAGGGGCTGTGCTGTGGCAATATTTTTTTCAACAGTGGAGGGGCAGTGCTGTGGCAGTATTTATAGTAACAGTGGTGGGGCTGTGCTGTGACAATATTTATAGTAACAGTGGAGGGGCTGTGCTGTGGCAGTATTTATAGTAACAGTGGAGGGGCTGTGCTGTGGCAATATTTATTTCAACAGTGGTGGGGCTGTGCTGTGGCAGTATTTATAGTAACAGTGGTATGGCTGTGCTGTGGCAGTATTTATAGTAACTGTTGTTATGCCGTGCTGTGGCAGTACTTATAGGTAGTATTTATAGTAACATTGGAGGGGGGCTATGCTGTGGCAGTATTTATAGTAACAGTGGAGGGGCTGTGCTGTGGCAGTATTTATAGTAACAGCGGATGGTCTGTGCTGTGGCAGTATTTATAGCAACAGTGGTGGGGCTGTGCTGTGGCAGTATTTATAGATATTATTTATAGTATCAGTGGAGGGGCTGTTCTGTGGCAGTATTTATAGTAACATTGGATGGGGCTTTGCTGTGGCAGTATTTATAGGTAGTATTTATAGTAACAGTGGAGGGGCTGTGCTGTGACAGTATTTATAGTAACAGTGGTGGGGCTGTGCTGTGGCAGTATTTATAGTAACAGTGGAGGGGCTGTGCTGTGCTGTGGCAGTATTTATAGTAACAGTGGGGGGGGCTGTTCTGTTTCAATATTTATAGCAACAGTGGTGGGGCTGTGCTGTGGCAGTATTTATAGTAACAGTGTTGGGGCTGTGCTGTGGCAGTATTTATAGTAACTGTTGTTATGCTGTGCTGTGGCAGTAGTTATAGGTATAATTTATAGTAACATTGGAGGGGGGCTATGCTGTAGCAGTATTTATAGTAACAGTGGAGGGGCTGTGCTGTGGCAGTATTTATTGTAACAGTGGAGGGGCTGTGCTGTGGCAGTATTTATAGCAACAGTGGTGGGGCTGTGCTGTGGCAGTATTTATAGTAACATTGGAGGGGCTGTGCTGTGGCAGTATTTATAGTAACATTGGAGGGGCTGTGCTGTAGCAGAAATTATAGTAACAGTGGAGGGGCTGTGCTGTGGCAGTATTTAGTATTTATAGTAACATTGGAGGGGCTGTGCTGTGGCAGTATTTATAGTAACAGTGGAGGGGCTGTGCTGTGGCAGTATTTATAGTAACAGTGGAGGGGCTGTGCTGTGGCAGTATTTATAGCAACAGTGGTGGGGCTGTGCTGTGGCAGTATTTATAGCAACAGTGGTGGGGCTGTGCTGTGGCAGTATTTATAGTAACAGTTGTGGGGCTGTGGTGTGGCAGTATTTATAGAAACAGTGGAGGGGCTGTGCTGTTGCAGTATTTATAGGTAGTATTTATAGTAACAGTGGAGGGGCTGTGCTGTGGCAGTAGTTATTGGTAGTATTTATAGTAACAGTGGAGGGGCTGTGCTGTGGCAGTATTTATGGTAACAGTGGAGGGGCTGTGCTGTGGCAGTATTTATAGTAACATTGGAGGGGCTGTGCTGTGGCAGTATTTATAGTAACAGTGGAGGGGCTGTGCTGTGGCAGTATTTATAGTAACAGTGGAGGGGCTGTGCTGTGGCAGTATTTATTGCAACAGTGGTGGGGCTGTGCTGTGGCAGTATTATAGGTAGTATTTATAGTAACATTGGAGGGGCTGTGCTGTGGCAGTATTTATAGTAACAGTGGAGGGGCTGTGCTGTGGCAGTACTTATATGTAGTATTTATAGTAACAGTGGAGGGGCTGTGGCAGTTTCTCTGGCAGTATTTGTAGTAGCAGTGGAGGGGCTGTGCTGTGGCAGTATTTATAGTAACAGTAGAGGGGGCTGTGCTGTGGCAGTATTTATGGTAACAGTGGAGGGGCTGTGCTGTGGCAGTATTTATAGTAACATTGGAGGGGGCTGTGGCAGTATTTATAGTATCAGTGGAGGGGTTTTTATTTATAGAAACTCTCTGTGGCAGTATTTGTAGTAACAGTGGAGGGGCTGTGCTGTGGCAGTATTTATAGTAACATTGGATGGGGCTGTGCTGTGGCAGTATTTATAGATAGTATGTATAGTAACAGTGGAGGGGCTGTGCTGTGGCAGTATTTATAGGTAGTATTTATAGTAACAGTGGAGGGGCTGTGCTGTGGCAGTAGTTATTGGTAGTATTTATAGTAACAGTGGAGGGGCTGTGCTGTGGCAGTATTTATAGTAACAGTGGAGGGGCTGTGCTGTGGCAGTATTTATAGCAACAGTGGAGGGGCTGTGCTGTGGCAGTATTTATAGTAACAGTTGTGGGGCTGTGGTGTGGCAGTATTTATAGAAACAGTGGAGGGGCTGTGCTGTGGCAGTATTTATAGCAACAGTGGTGGGGCTGTGCTGTGGCAGTATTCATAGTAATTTCGGGGGGGGGGGGGGTCTGTGCAGTGGTAGTATTTATAGGTTGTATTTATAGTAACAGTGGAGGGGCTGTGGCAGTTTTTATAGTAACAGTGGAGGGGCTGTGCTGTGGCAGTATTTATAGTAACATTCGAGGGGCTGTGCTGTGGCAGTATTTATAGTAACAGTGGTGGGGCTGTGCTGTGACAGTATTTATAGTAACAGTGGAGGGGCTGTGCTGTGGCAGTATTTATAGTAACAGTGGAGGGGCTGTGCTGTGGCAATATTTATTTCAACAGTGGAGGGGCTGTGCTGTGGCAGTATTTATAGTAACAGTGGTGGGGCTGTGCTGTGACAGTATTTATAGTAACAGTGGAGGGGCTGTGCTGTGGCAGTATTTATAGTAACAGTGGAGGGGCTGTGCTGTGGCAATATTTATTTCAACAGTGGTGGGGCTGTGCTGTGGCAGTATTTATAGTAACAGTGGTGTGGCAGTATTTATAGTAACTGTTGTTATGCTGTGCTGTGGCAGTACTTATAGGTAGTATTTATAGTAACATTGGAGGGGCTGTGCTGTGGCAGTATTTATAGTAACAGCGGAGGGTCTGTGCTGTGGCAGTATTTATAGCAACAGTGGTGAGGCTGTGCTGTGGCAGTATTTATAGGTAGTATTTATAGTAACATTGGAGGGGGGCTGAGCTGTGGCAGTATTTATAGTAACATTGGATGGGGCTGTGCTGTGGCAGTATTTATAGATATTATTTATAGTTTCAGTGGAGGGGCTGTTCTGTGGCAGTATTTATAGTAACATTGGATGGGGCTTTGCTGTGGCAGTATTTATAGGTAGTATTTATAGTAACAGTGGAGGGGCTGTGCTGTGACAGTATTTATAGTAACAGTGGTGGGGCTGTGCTGTGGCAGTATTTATAGTAACAGTGGAGGGGCTGTGCTGTGCTGTGGCAGTATTTATAGTAACAGTGGGGGGCTGTGCTGTTCTGTTTCAATATTTATAGCAACAGTGGTGGGGCTGTGCTGTGGCAGTATTTATAGTAACAGTGTTGGGGCTGTGCTGTGGCAGTATTTATAGTAACTGTTGTTATGCTGTGCTGTGGCAGTAGTTATAGGTATAATTTATAGTAACATTGGAGGGGGGCTATGCTGTAGCAGTATTTATAGTAACAGTGGAGGGGCTGTGCTGTGGCAGTATTTATTGTAACAGTGGAGGGGCTGTGCTGTGGCAGTATTTATAGCAACAGTGGTGGGGCTGTGCTGTGGCAGTATTTATAGTAACATTGGAGGGGCTGTGCTGTGGCAGTATTTATAGTAACATTGGAGGGGCTGTGCTGTAGCAGAAATTATAGTAACAGTGGAGGGGCTGTGATGTGGCAGTATTTAGTATTTATAGTAACATTGGAGGGGCTGTGCTGTGGCAGTATTTATAGTAACAGTGGAGGGGCTGTGCTGTGGCAGTATTTATAGTAACAGTGGAGGGGCTGTGCTGTGGCAGTATTTATAGCAACAGTGGTGGGGCTGTGCTGTGGCAGTATTTATAGCAACAGTGGTGGGGCTGTGCTGTGGCAGTATTTATAGTAACAGTTGTGGGGCTGTGGTGTGGCAGTATTTATAGAAACAGTGGAGGGGCTGTGCTGTTGCAGTATTTATAGGTAGTATTTATAGTAACAGTGGAGGGGCTGTGCTGTGGCAGTAGTTATTGGTAGTATTTATAGTAACAGTGGAGGGGCTGTGCTGTGGCAGTATTTATGGTAACAGTGGAGGGGCTGTGCTGTGGCAGTATTTATAGTAACATTGGAGGGGCTGTGCTGTGGCAGTATTTATAGTAACAGTGGAGGGGCTGTGCTGTGGCAGTATTTATAGTAACAGTGGAGGGGCTGTGCTGTGGCAGTATTTATTGCAACAGTGGTGGGGCTGTGCTGTGGCAGTACTTATAGGAAGTATTTATAGTAACATTGGAGGGGCTGTGCTGTGGCAGTATTTATAGTAACAGTGGGGGGCTGTGCTGTGGCAGTACTTATATGTAGTATTTATAGTAACAGTGGAGGGGCTGTGGCAGTTTCTCTGGCAGTATTTGTAGTAGCAGTGGAGGGGCTGTGCTGTGGCAGTATTTATAGTAACAGTAGAGGGGCTGTGCTGTGGCAGTATTTATGGTAACAGTGGAGGGGCTGTGCTGTGGCAGTATTTATAGTAACATTGGAGGGGGCTGTGGCAGTATTTATAGTATCAGTGGAGGGGTTTTTCTCTCGCAGTATTTGTAGTAACAGTGGAGGGGCTGTGCTGTGGCAGTATTTATAGTAACATTGGATGGGGCTGTGCTGTGGCAGTATTTATAGATAGTATGTATAGTAACAGTGGAGGGGCTGTGCTGTGGCAGTATTTATAGGTAGTATTTATAGTAACAGTGGAGGGGCTGTGCTGTGGCAGTAGTTATTGGTAGTATTTATAGTAACAGTGGAGGGGCTGTGCTGTGGCAGTATTTATAGTAACAGTGGAGGGGCTGTGCTGTGGCAGTATTTATAGCAACAGTGGAGGGGCTGTGCTGTGGCAGTATTTATAGTAACAGTTGTGGGGCTGTGGTGTGGCAGTATTTATAGAAACAGTGGAGGGGCTGTGCTGTGGCAGTATTTATAGCAACAGTGGTGGGGCTGTGCTGTGGCAGTATTCATAGTAATTTCGGGGGGGGGGTCTGTGCAGTGGTAGTATTTATAGGTTGTATTTATAGTAACAGTGGAGGGGCTGTGGCAGTTTTTATAGTAACAGTGGAGGGGCTGTGCTGTGGCAGTATTTATAGTAACATTCGGAGGGGCTGTGCTGTGGCAGTATTTATAGTAACAGTGGTGGGGCTGTGCTGTGACAGTATTTATAGTAACAGTGGAGGGGCTGTGCTGTGGCAGTATTTATAGTAACAGTGGAGGGGCTGTGCTGTGGCAATATTTATTTCAACAGTGGAGGGGCTGTGCTGTGGCAGTATTTATAGTAACAGTGGTGGGGCTGTGCTGTGACAGTATTTATAGTAACAGTGGAGGGGCTGTGCTGTGGCAGTATTTATAGTAACAGTGGAGGGGCTGTGCTGTGGCAATATTTATTTCAACAGTGGTGGGGCTGTGCTGTGGCAGTATTTATAGTAACAGTGGTGTGGCAGTATTTATAGTAACTGTTGTTATGCTGTGCTGTGGCAGTACTTATAGGTAGTATTTATAGTAACATTGGAGGGGCTGTGCTGTGGCAGTATTTATAGTAACAGCGGAGGGTCTGTGCTGTGGCAGTATTTATAGCAACAGTGGTGAGGCTGTGCTGTGGCAGTATTTATAGGTAGTATTTATAGTAACATTGGAGGGGGGCTGAGCTGTGGCAGTATTTATAGTAACATTGGATGGGGCTGTGCTGTGGCAGTATTTATAGATAGTATGTATAGTAACAGTGGAGGGGCTGTGCTGTGGCAGTATTTATAGGTAGTATTTATAGTAACAGTGGAGGGGCTGTGCTGTGGCAGTAGTTATTGGTAGTATTTATAGTAACAGTGGAGGGGCTGTGCTGTGGCAGTATTTATAGTAACAGTGGAGGGGCTGTGCTGTGGCAGTATTTATAGCAACAGTGGAGGGGCTGTGCTGTGGCAGTATTTATAGTAACAGTTGTGGGGCTGTGGTGTGGCAGTATTTATAGAAACAGTGGAGGGGCTGTGCTGTGGCAGTATTTATAGCAACAGTGGTGGGGCTGTGCTGTGGCAGTATTCATAGTAATTTCGTGGGGGGTCTGTGCAGTGGTAGTATTTATAGGTTGTATTTATAGTAACAGTGGAGGGGCTGTGGCAGTTTTTATAGTAACAGTGGAGGGGCTGTGCTGTGGCAGTATTTATAGTAACATTCGAGGGGCTGTGCTGTGGCAGTATTTATAGTAACAGTGGTGGGGCTGTGCTGTGACAGTATTTATAGTAACAGTGGAGGGGCTGTGCTGTGGCAGTATTTATAGTAACAGTGGAGGGGCTGTGCTGTGGCAATATTTATTTCAACAGTGGAGGGGCTGTGCTGTGGCAGTATTTATAGTAACAGTGGTGGGGCTGTGCTGTGACAGTATTTATAGTAACAGTGGAGGGGCTGTGCTGTGGCAGTATTTATAGTAACAGTGGAGGGGCTGTGCTGTGGCACTATTTATTTCAACAGTGGTGGGGCTGTGCTGTGGCAGTATTTATAGTAACAGTGGTGTGGCAGTATTTATAGTAACTGTTGTTATGCTGTGCTGTGGCAGTACTTATAGGTAGTATTTATAGTAACATTGGAGGGGCTGTGCTGTGGCAGTATTTATAGTAACAGTGGAGGGTCTGTGCTGTGGCAGTATTTATAGCAACAGTGGTGAGGCTGTGCTGTGGCAGTATTTATAGGTAGTATTTATAGTAACATTGGAGGGGGGCTGAGCTGTGGCAGTATTTATAGTAACATTGGATGGGGCTGTGCTGTGGCAGTATTTATAGATATTATTTATAGTATCAGTGGAGGGGCTGTTCTGTGGCAGTATTTATAGTAACATTGGATGGGGCTTTGCTGTGGCAGTATTTATAGGTAGTATTTATAGTAACAGTGGAGGGGCTGTGCTGTGACAGTATTTATAGTAACAGTGGAGG